>NC_088869.1:4317331-4617331 GCF_032884065.1 Artemia franciscana | reverse complement strand
TAAGTTGCTCGGAGTTTTTGAAACTTATCCTTCAGGGTTAGGAAACAGGATTTTAGGTGATTTAAAATGTATCTATTCAGGTAGGAAGAATGAGGCACTTAGTTAGGGAGTATGGCTTCTGATGGATACGGGACAGTGTTTCCACTATGGGGATTTCCCCCCTAAAATGGGGATTTTTTTAGTCTTTTAGGGGCAAGAGTTTGTTTTAGGGATTTGGGGATTTTCTAGGGATTTTTTCTCTCCCATGGACTTTTAGGGAAATTTTTGGGGGGTTTCCTTTAATTTGTTCATCATCATCATCTTCTTGATCAGAGAAGCAGGATAATTCAATTTAGAATCTCTTTCCTTGTGAATTGAACTTGGAATCACAGAGAAGAACTTCTTCAGTTGCTTAAAAAATTTTAACACCACACAGATTTTGAGATGTACAGGAGTCCTAAGTAACAAACTAGCAACAAAGAACTGTTTGAAACAGTTCCATGCTGATGTGGGCTTCAAACAATAATTTCAGCTTGGACTGTTCTCGATTAATGAAGTCATATGGTTTGTCATTTTTGGGTTGTGTTTTCATAAGATTATTTGGTAGATAGCATGTCATTTTTTTACAGGTCAGATAAATAAAGTTATAATATATTTTGATAGTTTTATAGGGTACGTAGTTGTTCTTACTGTAGAAAATTTTTTTGACAAGCATTGCATGTATGATTCTTTTTCTCCACAGTACTTGTATGATGTTTATGATTTTTGTGTAAAATCAAAAAAACTTCAACTCGAACTTGTAGCCAGCTTTATAAGTACTGACATGAATAATGGAAGTAGGCTATAACTATTCGAACACCTCTCTTACCGTTTCATTACCCTAGTTTTTAACAGACAAACAAACTGACAGCCATTTTTTTAAAACAATAGCACATGTAGGAATAAATGGATTGTGTGGTTTTGGCAAGCCTACGTACCCAGGGGGAAATCATGAACCTTCATACTATAATTGGTAAATTTTTTGTTGTTCATTTTTTTGACTTACAAATAAAGTGAACATACCACTCGATGTCTTTTTTATGTTCTTTACACATATAACAATTACGTCTATCACAAATTCAAATTTAAGCACAATTTAAGCTCTTGAAACCAAAATATTTCTAGTTTCGGGGTATAAACAAAGCTTAAAACATTGGTCTCAGTATTTAACTTCCTGCAGAAGGACTATGTGGAATCAACTAGTGCTTTAGAAATCGATGTGAACAATCGGAAGTTTTAACTTCCCCTTGAAAGCTTTTACTTGGGTCCGAACGGACAAGATTCCCTCTATACGTCAAGGTCAGATACTGCCGTCCCCCCTGATTCAATCGAAGTAGTTCTCAAAGCTGCTCAGGCGTTCCATATCAAAGCAGTAGGCCAGATACAGAAAAGGTTCCATTTCAAAGACAACATTTACAAATATGCTGAAATGGTTGACCCAGTGTCAGCCCAATCACTTCAGCCTGCCTCTCAGCTACTTTTTGTTAGGAAGTATGGACAGATCCCATGGGAAGGAACCAAAACCGAGCAGGAGTGGAGGAGGCAGAGCCTCATTGATATTGAAAACGTCAAAACAATGGATGCTGTGACCTGCTGGTGTTTGGTATTGGTGAAAAAAAAATGCTGCCGGAACAGAATTTGTATCCTAACCTAAAACCGGCAGTATTATTTATTTCCTCTGTTCCATTTTCAAATGTCAATGTCGAGAGGTTTTTCAGTGCTGTAAAAGTAGTAAAAACTGACCGTCAGAATAAATTGAAAACATAAACTTTGCAGGGGATTCTTAAAACAAAATATAGAATGAAAAGGGCTCAAGAAAGTGTCGAATGTGAAGATGATTAGTTACTTCACCACATGAGAATGGTAAAAGCTTCAGCCACCATACAAAAAATGTTGAAGACACATCAGGGGAAGATAAGGTCTGATTACGTTGTACAAGTTACGATTGAACAGTATTAAACATCTTGTACTCTAATCTACATTACAGTATTACATTTTCTTTTCTATTTGCTTAATATTATTTGAAGTATATTTGAAGCTATTTGTATTTAGCTGATGATTAAAAAGCACTTTAAACGGCATGACAAGACATTCTATTATGGTAGTGATAGCTAGACTTCAATCTAAGAAGCCGAAATATGTTACCTTTCAATGGTACGGGTAAAATGAGATAGGGGGAAGCGATTCAGGGAGTAATTAGAAAATGGGAGATTCTTAGGGATTTTGGAACTGAAGATGGGGATTTCTAGGGATTTTTTAGCTCTTTATTAGGGATTTAAAAAATGAGAAAGTGGAAACACTGATACGGGAGCTTCCTAGTCTTGCTTGTGTTAAGAAAGTATTAATCTTAGAATTCTAGTTACTCACTTCATGACCAATAGTCTGGTGCAAATGGGCATAGATGGTATCTTAGCTTAAGTAAATTCTTCGTACGGCAGGAAAATATACTGCAACCTTTTTTTAGGTACAACAATATAGTTTTAAGCAATATGATAGTCCACAATAAAATGGCCTGAAAGTTTACATGGTGCGTAAATGATGGCAAGACAGTTATCCTAGCTGATTATGCTATTGTAGATTTAAGACTGACCGGACTAAAATGGAACATTTGTGTATAGAGGAGGTCATTATTGATGTTATAAGTAAACTTCATTATCTAGTAGTGTCTAGTTTATTAATCGCTGAAATTGATGGAGGATAAATATAATTTGGAGAACTGTGACATTGATAGAATTTACAATATAATAGATGGAACGAACGATTTGAAAAAATATATTTCGGGAATCAGCAGAAGACTTATCGAGGAAGAAGGTTAGAAATGTAGCTAAGAATATTAGCAAAAACGCTTTAAACTTGGCTAAAGAAAAAAGAGATTTTTATAGGAAAACTCGGGGTAAGGAAAGTCGGCATAAGTCGCGAAGTTACAGATTAATAACTGAATATTAGGAATATGATTTTTGGAAAATTGAAAATAAATAGTGATTTTAAGAAAGATTAA
The DNA here is from genome assembly GCF_032884065.1 of Artemia franciscana. Classification (NCBI taxonomy): domain Eukaryota; kingdom Metazoa; phylum Arthropoda; class Branchiopoda; order Anostraca; family Artemiidae; genus Artemia; species Artemia franciscana. The sequence goes on along the minus strand of NC_088869.1, from coordinate 4,614,315 downwards.
ATTAAACCCATTTATAAGAAACGTGATAAGAGTTAGTGTCTTTAATATTGAGGCGTTAGGGTGATTTCTGAAGGATACCACTTAGCATCATGATTCTGACTAGACTAAAATATGCTCTAGATAAAGTTTTTTGAGAAGAGGTCTGCGGTTTTAGGAAGGGAAAAGGATACGTTGCCTAAATTTTCACTCTTAGATCAATAGCTGAGAAAGGCCTAAATAATCAAACCAAATTAATCCTCGTTATCATTCATTTGAATAAGCAATTGAGTAAACTTGTAGAAAAGCTTTGGTGAAGGTCTAATTCTTGTATGGCTCACTTACGTCTGATTCTTGTATTGCCTTTATTGTATGGTTGGTTTTAACGTTACTCTTTACTATTGTGTAAAACAGTCGACCTTTTTTAAATTGTGTCTAACTGGAGTATACGGTTGGCACCAGCGCTGCCAACACTTCGAAATAAATTGTACTAGTTTTGACCAAATTATATCACAAAAGATTTTTGTGATAGCGTTCGACGTCACTCTCCATTTAACACTACGGTATCTATTGCTTGACATGTGCTTCATAATCTTTCAAAATTACTGTTTTTGTAAGCCACTAACTACATAATACTATATAGTATAATTACTTGCGTGCCATTAATTATCGGCTAGTATCACAAATCGTACTTATCGTCAATATGTCACTATTTTGTACAACAGAATGCTATGATTATGGGAGCTTACAGTAAAATAATATCCACGCAACATCTGAATTTCAGATACCAGTTGAGGCTGAACATGCCCGGTCCTGTCGCAAACAGTAGCAAGTACTAACAACAATATAGAATTATTAAGACTATAATGATGACCTGGGTTTACTAAATGCAGAAAACGCAAAAAAGCGTCTGGTGTGCCCCAACGTTGCCAACGTGGTACAATTGTACCGTTTTCGATACAATCTAGAGATCCTGCTAAAACAAGGTACATTAAAAAATTCCATGACACAATCCAACATTTCTGGTACATTTTAATACATTTTGATTGCATTCGCTAAGTTGAGTTTTTGATCATTTCCTCGAATTTTTTCTTCGAACACAAACTCCAAGACAAAAAAATTAACGTATTTGAAACTAATCCTCACAAGAAGAAACATTATTCAAAACTGGTTTCTGAGAGAGAGTGAAGATATGAGCTGAAAATGGCTGCTTGATTTTCAGTTTATTCTAGTTTTTTGTTGGTTAAATGGAAACTGACGTCGAATGCTATTAATGCACGACAAAATTCTTTTGTCTTACAATTTAGTCAAAAAGTGGCACAATTTGTCTCAAAGTGTTGGCAGCGCTGGTGCCAACCGTATACTCCAGTTAGACACAACTTAAAAAAGGTTAACTGTTTTACACAATATTAAAGAGTAACGCTAAAACAAACCATGCAATAAAGGCTATACAAGAATTAGACGTAAGCGGGCCATACAAGAATTAGACCTTCACTAAAGCTTTTCTCCAAGTTTAGTCAATTGTTTATTCAAATGAATGATAACGAGGATTAATTTGGTTTGATTATTTAGGCCTTTCCTAGCTATTGATCTAAGAGTGAAAATGTGAGACAAAAATTCTTGATTTTCAGTTTATTCTAGTATTTTGTTGGTTAAATGGAAACTGACGTCGAATGCTATTAATGCACGACAAAATTCTTTTGTCTTACAATTTAGTCAAAAAGTAGTACAATTTGTCTCAAAGTGTTGGCAGGGCTGGTGCCAACCGTATACTCCAGTTAGACACAACTTAAAAAAGGTTAACTGTTTTACACAATAGTAAAGAGAAACGTTAAAACCAACCATACATTAAAGGCTTTACATAATGTGATCTAATGTTTTCCTAAGTCTCCTCTGCGATACTACCAATAAACTTTAACTTTTACTTTATTAGAATTAATACAAATTTTCAGACAAGACTTTTTTTCTGAGGACCGGGGGAACGGATGTTTTTAGATATAAGATCTCGTTCAAAAATTTGAGTCGACAACTGGCTGTATTTTTTATACTTTAATAAGTTTTTAGGGAACCAAAATTTACACTCTTGTAAAAAAAAAAGTTGGCTTGGAAGGGCATTGGTAACCCTTTTATGGCTGCTATGGCTTTAAAATGACGCAACTGAAAGAAAAAAAAATATGTGAAAACAAAAATTAAACATAAATACATATACGCAGGTTCACAAGAGATAGGGCCACTGCGGGCAGCCGGACAAAGGACGTTTTCTGCCTCCTTTCTCCCATGAAGCATTGTTTAACCCCATTCAAAATTTTGCCTACAAAAAAAGCTTTAAAGTTTGTAGAATATTTACAATTTTTAGTGAAAAATCCAAAACAGCCAAGATGAAATCAGGAAACTTAGCCAAAAAAGCATATTCCTGTTCAAAAATATTGATTAAAGATTAGTTTAACCAAGTAATTTGAAGATTCATAATTGAAAAGCGTATGTACCACTCATGTGGCCATGTCAGCAATTAATTTTTTTTTACATACTGTACCTATAGACAATTATAATGGCCATAAACGGTTATGGACTATAAAGATTCGTGTGATGTTTTTTCAATCTTATAAGTAGTTCCTTTTTTTTGTTTTTTGCCGATGTCAATGCTATGATTTATCCGATTTAATTGTCTTCTAGTTTGGCCTTTCAGTTATAGACTAAAAAAAAAACTTTTCCTTCTATACTATATTTTAAACATGAAAAGATATCAATCACAGAAAAGGCGTTTCCAGGTCCAGCATTTTGGCGTTGGTGTGATGGGTTTGTTATTTCCTTTACCAGATAGATCGATGATAAATTTTCCCTCTGAAAAGGAAATTTATTTTCTAAGAGAAAGCTAGATAGCTGAGATATGATTATGTTGGAATTTAAGACCTCCATTTTTCCAACACGTTTGATTGTAGTCTAATAAACAATGCATTGCAAATTTACTTTCAAAATTTGAAGCAATATTTTATATGTTGTCTCAACAAAAGCATTTGGAGATAAATAAGGAATTGTGCCAATTTATCAACTAGAAAGTTTGAGTAGATTGAGTAGATAAAGGCGAAAAAGAAATGATTTTTCGAACTTTTCTAATTTACTTTTTCTTATCTTATTTTTATCCTTGTCATGATACGAAGCATAGACCCTTAAGTTTGATACAAATAAAACAATTATAGTTAAATAGAAAAAGAATAATATAGATAGTTTTTACTCTTTATTTCAATAAAATACAAGTTTGTAGAATTCTTCACATATTGAAAAATACCACCAGTCAGTTTATTTGAGCTAAATATGTAAATACATGTAGGTATTCATAAACTGAGAAGAAATGATTTTTGTTTGTTTTACGTTTTCACTTCACTGCAATAAGAAAACCTTTTTCTTCAGTTAATATTATCTGAGAGACACATTACTATTTACTGAGTCAGGGCAATTGTTTTGAATATGATTCGATCCGCCATAAAATCATGGTACTATAGTTTAAGACCTGCTTAAATATAGTTCTTAATATTCCGCCTGGAAAATCTATTTGGTGACTTTGCAAATAAAAACATATTAATTCCTATAGTTGCTTTGGGAAGCAATTTTAAAACTAATAAGGGATTTGACCCCAATCCTTCATGATTTGCCGCATTTTCTGTATAATTCATCTATAATTTTCTTCTTCGAAATTCGTTGCAATGAAAACCGTTTTATTGTTATGGAGTTTAATCAAAAACAACTCCAGGCCTCTACTATTTAACGTTGATTTAATTTTGGCTGTAGGGAGCCAAAACCCTGCTTCTTGTGATACTACAAACAATATCAAGACATGGATATTTGGCATGATATTTACCTTGGGGAGCCAAAACCCTGCTTCTGGTGATACTACACACAATATCAAGACATAGATATTTGACATGATGTTTACCTTTGTGAGCCAAAACCCTGCTTCTGATGATACCACACACAATATCAAGACATAGATATTTGGCATGATATTTACCTTGGGGAGCCAAAATCCTGCTTCTGGTGATACTACACACAATAACGAAATATATATATTTGGCATGATATTTACCTTGGGGAACCAAAACCCTGCTTCTGGGGATACTACACACGATAACAAAACATAGATATTTAGCATGATATTTACTTTGGAGAGTCTAAATCCTGCTTCTGGTGATACTACACACAATAACAAACCATATATATTTAATATGATATTTATAGGAGCTTGAATCTTCTACAGTACGTTTCTCTGATACGCTAAATCTGATGGTGTGATTTTTGTTAAGATACTATGACTTTTAGAACGTGTTTCCCCTTATTTCCTAAAATAAGGCAAATTTTCTCAGGCTCGTAGCTTTTGATAGGTAAGACTAAAATTGATGAAACTTGTATATTTAAAATCAGCATGAAAATGTGATTCTTTTAATGTAGCTATTGGCATAAAAATTCCGTTTTTTAGAGTTTCGGTAACTATTGAGCCGGTTAACTCCTTACTACCGTTCACTACCACGAACTGTTTGATTGAAATGTTTTTGAAACTGATTGAAGAAATTACAGCGTCTGACTTTTAACATTAATTGAATTTAATCGAAATAAAATTAATTAGCATTAAACTAGAATCGTAAATCACTGGAAGTTATTGAATTTTGATTAAATGAAGAATTAGTATTAATTTTGCTAATTTGTCATAGTCTTACGCATGTGCAATGAATGAATTATTAGGTGGGACCGAAAAACACAACATACCCTTTTCCGTTCTTATTTTTCTCTCAAACATCTTGTTTTTGTCGCTGTTAATATTCTTTACAGAAGAAAAAAAAAGGCTACAACCGTTAGAAAAAAGATTACGTGCAATACCATTTCCCGTAAAGGAAAAAAGACCCTTCGAGGCGCCATTCGAAATAGTCTTGTTATACTTGATTGTAATCAATTTGGCAAAAAAAAACACATTTCAGGAAAAGGGAAAGTTTCTTGCTTTCATGAATTTATATTCTGGATTTATACATTTGGGAAAGAGTTAAACTTGATTATTTACTTATCATTTTAAAAAGGCAAAAGAAAAATAAATAAAATACCCGCATTAAGTATTTAACTCCAAGGCCATATCTAGAGGGAGGTACCCCCAAAATGTTTGTCAGACTCGTAAAATGTAACGAAGTTCAATATAAACAAATTTTTGATGCGTTTTCAAAAGTTTCTTTTGCAAGCTCCTACCCCCCTTCCGAAAACATCTTAAGTAATCACTCCCCTCTCCCCGAAAAAGATCCTAGATCCAGTGCAGAGTTGCATGTTCACCGACACTGTTACCCATTTGTTCATATATAGTTAGGTAGAAGGCCTATAGTAATAGAGATACTATAAGTATAGGATAGGACTGTCAAACAGTTCGTGGTAACGAACTGTAGTAAGGAGCGACCCGGCTCAATAGTAACCAAAACTCTAAAAATTGGAATTTTGGTACCAATAGCTGCAACAAAAGAATTGCATTTTAATGCTGATTTTAAATGTATAAGTTTCATCAAGTTCAGTCTTACCCATCAAAAGTTACGAGCCTGAGAAAATTTGCATTATTTTAGAAAATAGGGAAAACACCCCCTAAAAGTCATAGAATCTTAACGAAAATCACACCATCAGATTCAGCGTATCAGAGAATCCTACTGTAGAAGTTTCAAGCTCCTATCTACAAAAATGTGGAAGTTTATATTTTTTGCCAGAAGGCAGATCACGGATGCGTGTTTATTTGTTTGTTTGTTTTTTTGTTTTTTTTTAGTTTTTTTTTTCCCAGGGGTGATCGTATCGACACAGTTGTTCTAGAATTTTACGAGAGGGCTCATTTTAACGGAAATGAAAAGTTCTAGTGCCCTTTTTAAGTGACCAAAAATTGGAGGGCCCCTAGGCCCCCTCCCACGCTGATTTTCCCGAAGTCAACGGGTCAAAATTCTGAGATAGCCATTTTATTGAGCGTAGTCGAAAAACCTTATAACTATGTCTTTGGGGAAGACTTACTCCCCCCATAGTCCCCGTGGGAGGGGTTACAAGTTCAAAACTTTGACCAGTGCTTACATATAGTAATGGTTATTGGGAAGTGTACAGGCGTTTTCAGGAGGATTTTTTGGTTGGAGGCAGGGGTTGAGAAGAGGGGGATATGCTGGGGGAACTTTCCATTGAGGAATCCGTCATGGGGGAAGAAAATTTCCATGAAGGGAACGCAGGATTTACTAGCATTACTTAAAAAAAAACAATGAAAAAATAAATATGAAAAAGTTTTTTTTCAGCTGGAAGTAAGCAGCAGCATTAAAAACTAAAACGAACAGAAATTATTACGCATATGAGGGGCTCACCTCCTCCTAATATTTCGCTCTTTACGCTAAATATTTTTAGTAATTTCAACTATTTATTCTGCGGCTTTTGTGATTCAGGGGTCATTCTTAATGAATTGGGACAAAATTTAAGCTTTAGTGTAAAGAGCGAGGTACTGACGAGGGCGAACCCCTCATATATGTAATAAAAACATGAGAATACAAAAGCTCTTTACGTAAGCTAATTTATAAGTTAAGTATATCTTCTACTTATAACAAGATTCGTAAAAAATTAAAAGTTCTAGTTGCCTTTTTAATTAACCGAAAATTGGAGGGCAACTAGGCTTCCTCCCCCGCTCTTTTTTTCTTAAAATCATTCGATCAAAATTATGAGAAAGCCATTTAGCCAAAAAAAATAAAGATACAAATTTCGTTTTAATTGTTCCTCTGCGGAGAGCCAAAATCAAAACATGCATTGATTCAAAAACATTCAGAAATTAAATAAAAAAAAACAATTTTTTTTAAATGAAAGTAAGGAGCGACATTAAAACTTAAAACGAACAGAAATTACTCCGTATATGAAAGAGGCTTTTCCTTCTCAACGCCCCGCTCTTTACGCTAAAGTTTTTTACTGTTTTAAAATGTAGAGCTAAGAGAAAGAGTCAAACTTTAGCATAAAGAGCGGGGCGTTGAGAAGGAAAATCCTCTTTCATATACGATGTAATTTCTGTTCGTTTTAAGTTTTAATGTCGCTCCTTACTTTCATTTAAAAAAAAAAAAGTTTTTATATTTAATGTACACATAGAGGCTGGAGTCTATTATGGAAATGGACAAGTGAAAACATAGCTTATTTTGAATGCATTCATCCCAACCCCTCCTCCCCACCTCCCAATATAAACCCATTTATATCATTTATTTGCTTGGCCCCTTCTGTATCTAAACTGGATAATAAAAGTCAGACACTTATTTTATTTATTTATCTTTATTTGAAAAAAAATTTATTTATATAGACTCAGCTACCCAGGTATTATGATTGTTTTCTTTTTTATGCCTTGAAAATCTGCAAAAAGTGTTTACTATCTCAAAAACTGAAAATATATCTCCGGGGTCATCGTTGAGTTCATAATTTTACCAAAAAAAAACACGTATTTTTCCTAAAACGTTTCATAGCTACACATTGCAATAATATGATTATATTCAAAGAAAGATTACCTCCAGATGCGCTACATGTTAAAATCAAGGTGCTGTGAACTTCTAGTGGGCCAGCCACTAGCCCGAGAACTCTTTCCTGTCCGTCAATAATGGTGACTGCCTTTGGTGGCACTAAAATACAAAAGTAAAGTCAAATTTCTTATCAGTAAGTAAACCAATAACCTTTTGTAAATAGAAGATGGCAATAATATGGCCTCATAGCTAACAAATAGGGTAAACTCTAGCAATTTATTGTAAGCTTATTACAATATGGTGTGGGTATTTCACTATTATTTCATTTGATTTTAGAACGTTTTCTTCGGTAGAAGAGTCAACAGCTGAAAACCCTGAGTGAAGGAGTGAGACCAACTGTATTTTTCTGTATTTTTTCAGTATTCAACTATGGTTTCTAGGAATATACCGCTCCTATTTAACACCAAGAACGATTTTGACAAAACTATAAATGCAATATATATTCATACTATAAATTCAATATAAATTCAATACTATAAATTCAAAACTATAATTTCATTTGATTTTAAAACGTTCTCTTTGCTAGAAGAGTCATCAGTTGAAAACCCTGAGCCAACTGTATTTTTCTGTATTTTTTTCTGCATTAAACTATAGTTTCTAAGAATATACTGCTCCTATTTAACACCAACAACGATTTTGACAAAACTATAAATTGCATATTTATTCATACTATAAATTCAATACTATAAATTCAATACTATAATTTCATTTGATTGTAGAACGTTCTCTTCGGTAGAAGAGTCAACAGTTGAAAACCCTGAGTGAAGGATTGAGACAAACTGTATTTTTCTGTATTTTTTCCTGTATTCTACTATATTTTCTAAGAATATACTGCTCCTATTTAACACCAACAATGATTTTGACAAAACTATAAATGCAATATATATTCATGCTACAAATTGAATATAAATTCAGTATAAATTCAATACTATAAATTCAAAACTATAATTTCATTTGATTTTAGAACGTTCTCTTTCAAACAGTCCGTGGTAACGAACTGTAGTAAGGAGCGACCCGGCTCAATAGCAACCAAAACTAAAAAAATGGAATTTTTATGCTAATAGCTACATCAAAAGAATCGCATTTTAATGCTGATTTTAAATATATAAGTTTAATCAAGTTTAGTTTTACCCATCAAAAGTTACGAGCCTGAGAGGTTTTTTACTGTTTTAAAAAGTAAAATTGAGAGAAAGAGTCAAACTTTAGCAAAAAGAGCGGGGCGTTGATGAGGAAGCAGCCCCTTTCATACACGAAGTAATTTCTGTTCGTTTTAAGTTTTAATGCCACTCCGTACTTTCCGTTAAAAAAAAAACTTGTTTTTTTTTATTTAATAGGTAGAAGAGTCAACAGTTGAAAACCCTGAGTGAAAGAGTGAGACTGACTGTATTTTTCTGTATTTTTCTCTGTATTCAACTATATTTTCTAAGGATATACTGCTCCCATTTAACACCAACAACCACTTTGACAAAACTTCTCTCTGGGAAAACTATGATTGGGAAATAAACTAGAAAAACTACTGATAAAAGATATTTTTTTTAAACTGACAATTTTCATGAACGGTAAGTAAAAAGATACCCTTACCAAAACGTACCAAAGTCTAAAACAACGAAAACAATATATTGGTAAAAAATTTGCTCTTAATTAGAAACTGAGGTAGTTACCTTTTAAATAAATGCTTTTAATGGAAAGCAACCAGTTTTGTTGGTGCTTGGAAAGCCTCTTTCTGGCCAAGTCATATATATTCAGCTTCTTGCAATAAGCCTAAAATCTCTGTCACTCTCTCTTTTCTTTCTTTCTCTCTCTCTCTCTCTCTCTCTCCCTCTCCCTCTCTCTCTCTCTCTCTTTCTCTCTCTCTTTCTCTGTCTCTCTCTCTCTGTCCCTCTCTTCTTGTCTTTCTTTCTTCCCCACCTACTCTATCTGTCTCACCATCTTATATGCTTGCTTTATATACCTTGGCTGAATTGTTTAGTAAGTCTTTTGAAGTAGATAACCCGCTCAAGATATAGTCTAATTGTATGTAGATATCTTAGAATTTACTGCTCCAGACGCAATAAAAGCTCATGATGAAAAGCCAACTATGAAGGACGAAGCCTTATAGCGAGTAACATGTGTATGGCTCAACCCACTTTCTAATCTCGAGTTACTTACCTTGAACCACGTTTTGCCCATTGATCATTCATAATAAAGATAACGACACTAATTGAACCTAAAGGTTTGACTTTCATTCTCAAAGTCAAACGTCTTTCCATTCAGAAAAAAAGGAGTTGAGAACAAATCCAATTTTCTTTGGAGGAAACGGATTCTCACGAAATTACGCCCAGGAAAACAGAAAAGAACAAAGAAAATTTTCCATTGGAAAGCCATGAAGCATGTAACACTATCTTTCGAGCTCAGTGAAACCGAAAAGCTGCTAGATTTTCCGGAAACAATAACTTCTGGTTGATCGAGCCAGAAATAATGCTAATTTCGTTTGGCACTTGTCACCCTCTAAGAAAACTAGAGGGTTTTCTTTGATTCTTGACATTGTATACCTCCTCATGTTGGATTTATTACCACTTCAATGTTTCCATACGATTGAATTTAGTTGTTTCTTTCTTAAACTTCAAGTGATAATAAATTTCAAATTCTTTCGATAAACTATTCTTTTTATTTCTAATAAGTGCAATTGAAAGCCCCTTTCTAAAGTTCGGAGCATTTCCCATATATGCAAGAATTCTAGTATAAGGTAAGCTAAATTTATGCAACGTTACCAAGATTGTCAAAAATCGATACGGGACAACAGATTGCTAAAATGTTGTTGATACAAAAGACATTAAAAAGTTACTCTCGCAAATATTCTGTTAATTCCGAACATTGAATTTTAAAAGCCCTCCCCTTAGTGTTTGAGGAACAAAGAGAGAATTAGTAATATCCTCAAAAGCTTTCATCCAATTCACAAGGTGTTGAGTGAAGTTGATTACTCTTCGGAGTTTTCAAATACCTATGAAATTAAATAAGATTTTGCAAAAACGTCCTTAAAATTAACTGCTCTTTGTTGATACTTGAAAATAATTCGTTTGTAATAGGGACTTCAAATACATAAACTTTAACTTGGGATGCATCAAAACATTTTGGTATTCAATGAAAAGTAAAGAATAACCAATTTCGAAAAAAAAAACATTCTAATTATAATGGTGGGTAAAGAGCTATTTAAATCTTCAAAAAGCAGGGGTGAACCCAGACCTGAAAGTTAACAGGGATACATCCCCCCCACTAAAATTTCGGAAATTTGTCCCGTAGGGTTGACGTTCTTACCGATCTTTACACTGTAAATCTTATTCTTATGAAGATAAAAACTGAATGATTTATTCATTTTATAAAATAAATTTAAAACATAACTGTCTTAAAAGCTAATCAAATTCATTATGGGTTTTATTTCCATTCATGTAGATTAATGTATGCACAACAATTAAGTAATGTGAGGCGATCTACATAGGAGAATTTTTGTTTTGTGAAAATGCAGTTGGGAACAATGCCAGGCTGCTACCAAGTAAGCCACGTGCAGTTATAACCTCGGGCTCCTGAGATCGTTGAATTTCATTTAAATCACACAAGTGCTTTTTAAGTGTTTATATCGACGTCTGCGCCTGTGTTGCCACTTATGCCGCATTTCGCGGCATTACGCCGCGATTCTGAGAGAAATGCCGCATAAAATTTTGATCATGCCGCACGCCGCGATTATGCCGCGAAATGGCTTTTTATACCGCATTTGTTCCCGTATGAAAAATTTGTCCAACTTTAAGTTTCTTATCTTTCGCAAATGTCTTTGCTGCATAAAATGGGGATTTCAAAGTTTCGCGGAAGTCGACTACGGACCTTAATTAATGACCCGTCGGTCGGCAGTTTGTCCCCTGGGAGGCCAGTGTGTTCGAAGGGGGTTGAGTTATTTTTGCGGGTTTGACGAAACTTTGACGTTTGAGTTTCTCAGTTCATCTCATGACTTCATGACCTCTGTCAGCTCAGCCCAAGTGTTTTCAAGATAGCAATAAGGACCAGACAGACTTGTCTTATTTCACAAGATTGTCTGATGGTATTGATGGTAAGTAGTAACTATATTTAAGTAGCCTAGGTGTCGTAAGAACCGTTATTAGCTAAAAATGTGGGGGGGGGGAAGTATTTATTGACTGGCTGGTCATTTTTACCGACTGTTTTATGCAGACAAAAACGACTATTATTGAGACAAAACGACTGTGTTGACAAAAATTCGGGTGATTTTAAGAAAAACAACTATTTTCAAGAAGAAACCGACTGTTTTTACGAAAAAATCTACTGTTTCCAAGTAAAAAATTGACTGTTTTCACAAAAAATAGCGGCGCTGCGCGTTGACCCGGCTTCTTTTTAACGACTGGCCGACAAAAATCGAGGGGGGGCACCCCGCCTAGTCGCTATGGCCCTGGATATAATCAGGTCAGAAAGAGTTTATCGAGCCAAAAAGTACTGGCCTTTCGTAGGGGGTAAGCGGCTTCTATGATCTGTTTTCTGTTTACCAAAATGCGTGTTTTAACTAGTTGCCAGTTCGTTACTTCATCATTTCAAAAATCGATTTCACCACATGTTATCAACGAGAGGTGTAGTTCTTACCAAAAGTTCTGAAAGCCCGATTCTCACTAGAAGAGATCATCAAAATCACGATCATGAAACAGCTAAGAAATATAATTTTTTTCGAAATTAGCAATTTCCTTGTTAGCACTTGTCGACTGTGTCCAGCCTTTCTACTCTCCGACGCGGCTGGCTGGACGCAAAATATCTGATAACTGAATGTGCCTCTGTGAAAGTGAGAAAAAAGACCAAAGGTTCTATGGGATCCCAAAAATTCAATATTTAATCCAGACATTGGGTTTTGTCTTCGCTAGATCCAGTCTTCGCCAGACTCCTTGAACATTTTTACTCTTAAAGATATAGAAACAGATTAAGGCCAAATGGCTAATCTTCTGAGAAAACCAAGTTCAGATTTGGATTCAGCATGTGTGTTTACCTCTATAAGTCATATCTATTTTGACGATACCGATCGAAACGATCCTGCCTTTTGCCAATTTTCCGGTTTCGCCAAAATTCCGGAGCTACTTGTCTGGCGAAAAATTGAACTCAGAACCGATTTAGCGTATCTCCTTGAGTCCTTACCCCTATTTCCAACATCTAGTCAACTTCAAATAAAAAATATACGTATAACAAATTATCCGGTTTCAGCTGGATTCCGGACGAAATATATGTCCGGCTAAAAAACAATTGTCATATACGGTTTCGTCATGCCCTCTTACCCCGAAATCGAACATCTTATCAGCTTCAAATAAAACTTTTACTTTCAACTAACATTCCGGTTTTGGCCGGATTCCAGGTGAACAACTTGTCCGGCGAGAAGATGGTTTACATTGCCGTGTTCAGCATGATTTCTTACCCCATAATCAACTATCCTTGTTAGCACTTGTATCCTTCAAAAATCGAAAGAGTGGCCACTGTTGAAGCGAAGCTAGTGACATTTCTCGTTAAGCACAATCTACCCTATTCGCTTTCTGAAGACTTGCTGAAACTTGTGAAAAGTATGCCAGGCCCAGATCTTCTAAGCCAGGCCACTCTTGGTAGAATTAAAGCAACTAATATTGCTTGACAAGCGTTGGCCCCTCATTTTCATGAAAAGCTTCTTGAAAATCTGAAAACGAATCTTTTCTCCGTAGTAATTGACGAGACCACAGATTCCTCTGTAGCCAAACAACTTGCTGTTTGTGTCAGTTTTTGTGACGAAGCAATATATATGCAGGTAGATTTGCTCGCTCTTGTCGAATGCAGCGACGGATCAGCGTCTGGTCTATTCAACCAGCTAGTGAAGGTGATGGATGATGTCAAGAAGGCAGGTGTTCCTCTACAAAACTGGGTCGGATTCTGCTCTGACACAACGAATCCTATGATGGGGATAAACCACTCAGTCAAAACACTTGTTGAAGGGAAATATTCCTGGGTTACAGTTGTGAAATGTATCTGCCATCTGTGTGCCCTAGTTGCAAGTCATGCTTGCAAAAAACTGTCCAAGAGCCATGAAGATCTATGTCGGATTGTGTGCAATCACTTCAGGCACATTGCAAAACGCCAAGATGCATATAGGAAGGAATTTCAAGTCTATACTCAAGTGGAACAGCACAGATTCCTTGCTTTGGCTCCAACACGCTGGTTGTCGTTTCAAAACTGTGCACGCTGTATTCTCAAACAGTGGGATACTCTTACGTTGTACTGGGACTCGTTGGTACTTGATGATCCCTCGCATGCTAATGATCATGTAAGAATGACACTAAACAACCCATACTTGAGGGCTATGATGTTTTTTGTCGAGTACGTGTTGGGAGAGCTGAATGAGTTCAACACCATCTTCCAGTCTGAAAAACCACTATTTCACCTCATGAAAACCCAGGTGGAAAAACTTCTTCGGACATTAGCCATGAACTTTATGAAGCCTTCATATTTTAGAACAGTCAACCCTTTTGACATCAATCCGCATGACGAAGTGAACTATCTTCCCGACGAAAATGTCAATATCGGCTACAAAGGGTACGATTTCCTTGTGGGGCTCAAAACGAGAGAAGTTACCAGTGGCCGTTTTGTAGCGGAAAGTCTCCGAATTCGTCACTCCGCGAGGGATTTCTACGTCGAAGCTGTTCAACAAATTCTTGACCGTTTTCCATTCTGTAAAAACATCTACGACCTGGTACACTTGCTTACCCCAAGCTCTAGTTATGAACTGAAAGTTCCCAGTCTCCGTCAGTTCTTCGACTACTACGATTCTGCGCTTTGGAATAAAGCAAAGCTAGAGCAGGAATGGCGGTCTATACCGAGTGTAGCTCTACCCAGTACTGTCGATCTCCCTGACGTAGATGACATGGACATTGTCGTTTACTGGCGCCACATCTTGGAAACGAAGTCACCAAATGGTAGTCGGATGTTCCCAAATGCTGGGAAAATGGTTCAGTACTTTTTCTCACTCCCTTTCTCAAACGTTATTGCCGAGCGTCTCTTCAGTTTGCTCAAGGAAGTGAAAACTGATAAGCAAAACCGACTGAGTGCAGTGACTCTTTCGGCAACACTGAAAACCAAGTGTGGCCTTAAGCGCAATTCTAAAGGAGGGCTTGACTCGGGCAAGTCAGTGCTAGAGCTAGAACCCGGACTAGTCAAGCGTGTACTCAAAGTGAAGGCTAGTGCCTCTTCTTGTGACTGTAATGTTTTGAATCAAAGCATTGTGTATGGTCTGGCCAAAGATATTGTTTGTGACGCACGTGAACAGTCCGATTCCGATTAATCTTGTCTGTTTGTCTTATATTATTTATCTGAAATTAATCTTGTCTGTTTGTCTTGTATTATTTATCTGAATGTTCCTTCTTGAAGCTTTTGATATTGATTTTCATTAAACATTGATCGAAAAAGGTTGAGATACGAGAATCTAGTTACCCATCAATTATTCTATTGGATAGGCTTGAAGGCCCAAGGGAAAATCGCTTTTAATTTCTTCACTATTCACTTCACATTTATACGGTTTTCCCACCGTGGACTTTCCCTGCTGTGGTACCTCTGCACTTTTCCTTCTGTTGCGTGCTTGAACAAAACGATGAACGACAAATGTGTGTTCACGGACTGAGCTGACCATGCTTACCTTTGACCGCTGAAAAGAATGATAGAAAGCACGTGTTTTCTCAAATTTATGACAGATCTTCACCACACTTCACTTGAAACTGAATCAACATTCATATTAAAGCGAGATTTTTCACCCGTCTCTCTCAAAAATACAAAACACAGCTTTTCCGAGAATTTCGGGCATGCCACGGTTTTTACCGCATTTTGGTGCAAGGATGCCGCGGAAATGCCGCTTTTTGACGAAGCCGGTGCCGCGGAGCGGTGCCGGTCGAGTGGCAACACTGGTCTGCGCCCCTGTTTGTTAATTAGTCATCCATCGTTTGAAAACGGATATAAAAAATAAAAGACTTTCTCAAAAAGAAACAATTGGTTAATAGCAGACCAGGGTTGGTTGATACAAACCTTAGTTGGAATGAGAACATATTAAAATACTTAAGAGGGCAAGATTATGACGAAGCTTCATCTATGAGCGGCCAGTTTCAGGGTTAAGCTTCTATATTTCACGAAAGTTTTCCCCAGGCAGTCTATGTTCATTGTGCAAGCCACTCCTTAAACGTATCCCTGAGTCATATGTACGACATGCCTCTTATAAGAAATTAAATAAAAAAAAAGTTTTTATAAATGAAAGTAAGGAGCAACATTAAAACTGAAAACGAACAGAAATTACTCCGTATATGAAAGGGCTTTTCCTCCTCAACGCGTCACTCTTCACGCTAAAGTTTGACTCTTTCTCTTAACTCTACTTTTTAAAACAGTAAGAAACTTTAGCGTAAAGAGCGGGGTGTTGAGGAGAAGAAGTCCCTTTTATATACGAAGTAATTTGTGTTCGTTTTAAGTTTTAGTGTTGCTCCTTACTTTCATTTAAAAAAACTTGTTTTTTTATTTGATTTCTGGACGTTTTTGAATTAATGCATGTTTTGATCTTGGCTCTCCACACATAAATAATTAAAACGAAATTTGCATATTAATCACTTGTAATTAATCAAAAGATTTTGAGAAAAACGGAGTGAGGGAGGAGGCCTAGTTGCCCTCCAATTTTTGATTACTTAAAAAGGCAACTAGAACTTTTAATTTTTTACAAACGTTTTCATTGGTAAACAATATACGTAACTTACGAATTAACGTACGTAACGAACTTCTATATTCGTATGTTTTTATTGCGTATATGAGGGGGTTCAACCCTCGTCGATACCTCGCTCTTTACAGTAAAGATTAAATTTTGTCCCAATTCCTTAAGAATGACCTCTGAATCACAAAGGCCGTAGAATAAATAGTTGAAATTGCTAAAAATACTTTAGCGTAAAGAGTGAGGTATAACGAAGAGGTAAATCACTCATATGCGCAATAATTTTTGTTCATTTTAAGTTTTAATGCTGCTCCTTACTTTCAGTAGAAAAAACTTTTCATAGTTTTTTTTCATTGTTTTTTTTTCAAATAATGCTAGAAAATCCTGCGCTCCTTCATTGAAATTCTCTTCCCCCATGAGAAGTTCCTCCGTGGAAATATCCTCCCACGTAAGCCCCCTTCTCAACTCTCCCCCCAAAACCCAAAAAATCCCCCTGAAAACGTCTGTACACTTCCCAGTAACCATTACCATATGTAAACACAGGTCAAAGTTAGTAACTTTGACCTGTTGACCGCAGCCCAGCCAACTTGGACTGCGGGGGAGTAAGTCGTCCCTAAAGACATAGTTATTAGGTTTTTCGACTATGGTGAATAAAATGGCTATCTCAGAATTTTGATTTGGTGACTTTTGGGAAAAACTGAGCGTGGGAGGGGGCCTAAGTGCCCTCCAATTTTTTTGGTCACTTAAAAAGGGCACTAGAACTTTTAATTTCCGTTAAAATGAGCCCTCTCGCGAAATTCTGGGACCACTCAGTCGATAAGATCACCTCTTGGGAAAAAAGAAACAAAAAAACAAATAAACACGCATCCGTGATCTGTCTTCTGGCAAAAAATGCGAAATTCAACATTTTTGTAGATAAGAGCTTGAAACTTCTACAATAAGGTTTTCTGATACGTTGAATCTGATGGTGTGATTTTCGTTAAGATTATATGACTTTTAGGGGGTGTTTCCCCCTATATTCTAAAATGAGGCAAATGTTCTCAGGTTCGTAACTTTTGATGGGTAAGTCTAAACTGAACGAAACTTATATATTTAATATACTTATATATATTTCTTTTGACGTAACTATTGGTATAAAATTCCATTTTTTAGAGTTTCGGTTACTATTGAGCCGGTTCGCTACTTACTACAGTTCGTTACCACGAACTGTTTGATTGTAAGAATTTTGCAAAAAGTAATTAATTTTTTTAGAATTTCAGTTAAACGCTCTGCAATTTTCAAACACATTGTTCAAGCAAGTAATCCTATCACAGGGACAAGAAAATAAGATTAAACAAATTTGTGAGACTAGGCGGAGCACTTAAAAACAATGGAATTGGTGCACAAAAAAAAATTGGTGGCGCACTGAAAAGCAATCATCTGTTTAAAGAGATGTTTATTACTATTGATAAGGGTATGAAAGAAATCCAAGAACATCTTGATTCAGATTCTGAATCTTCAAGCAAAACTTATTCCTTACTGTCTGGTAGTGAAATGCAGTTTTGCTGCAGCTGTGGTTACTTTCAGTAAAGTTTTTAGTCTGTCACACAATTTGTCGACATCATTGCAATAAGAAACTGTAGATCTTGTATACTTTTTCAAACACTCTGACGATATTAGGAGCGAAGTTAAAGACATGACAGATAGGAATGAGCTATGACAGATAGATAGGATGACATGGCATAGATAGTTGATGATGATAGATAGTTGATAGCATGAGATGACATAGATAGCATGGCATGAGCATGACAGATAGATAGATAGAGGATGTTTTATCCACTTTTTACTGAAGGGACTGAACTGTGTCAAGATTTTAAAATCAGCATTATAGTGCCCAAATAAGCTCCAAAACAAAAGTATAGGAATGATTACGTAAGAGCTTCAGATGATCCTAAAACGTGTTACCGACTTTCTGTGTTTATATCATTTATGGACCACCTTCTGAAGCAGCTGCTTTCTGCTTCACCAAACCACTTTCTGAAGTCAGCCATTCCTTATGTCATAGAAAGTTGCTGGTGTTACTGCAATACCTATTTCCTCAGCATTGTATTTG
This sequence comes from Artemia franciscana, assembly GCF_032884065.1. Taxonomy (NCBI): domain Eukaryota; kingdom Metazoa; phylum Arthropoda; class Branchiopoda; order Anostraca; family Artemiidae; genus Artemia; species Artemia franciscana. Next base: position 4,595,993 of record NC_088869.1, on the reverse strand, counting down.
CCTCGATGAAGAAGAAACAAATGATATATTGGATACTCTGACTAATTCTTGGTATCTTGATGCAAACAGCTATAGGGAAAGCCTGCAAGATGAGTTGGCTTTGTGGAGGAGAATGTGGATACAGTCGGGAAATGGGGCACCAAAATATTTCATAACGTGCTTACAAGAATATGATAAAGATATTTTCCCCACTCTACATCGATTTTTGAACATCGATCACTACATCTACTTTTAAGTGTTCTTTGTCTACCCATAGTAGAGTGAAATCTTATGCCAGGAATGCCTCAGGTGAGGAGCATCTTAATGAACTGGCCTTATTATCCATACGCAGAGATGTTCCAGTCGATGTAGAAGACGTTTTGAGAAACTAGCCCACTGCAAAAAGTGTCTCAATAAGGAATGTACCTTATATTCTAAGAACTTTATTTTTCCTTTTTAGCCAGTACTATCATCCCTCAGTCAAAATACCCATCCCTCGCCAGAATTTATTGCTGGGTTCTCCCCTGTCAAGAAGTACATCTTTAGGCCCACATTTTCAAATTTTCCGAGTTCCTTATGACTATTTCAGAGAGAATCTATGCACTTACCCTCCATAAATTTGAGAAATATAATTTTACTAAATGTCCAATGTGGGTGGTGAGGGGGAGTTAGGTCCAACCCAATCAGGATTTCTTTTACTTTAGTTATTAGATCTCAACATGACCGTTATTTGGGTTGGATGGACTTGAAGAATTAGTAACTTTGTCCTTCCCTCCAAAAATCTGTGCCTACTAACACTAACATAAGTACCTTTTTAAAAAAATCCCGGATACAAATCCCCCCCCTTAAACGAACACTTAAAACGAACAGAAATTACTCCGTATATGAAATGTGCTATTCCCTCCTCAATGCCCCGTCTTTACGCTAAAGTTTGACTCTTTCTCTCAATCCTACTTTTTAAAACAATAAAAAACTTTGGCGTAAAGAGCGGGCCGTTGAGGAGGGAACAGCCCCTTTCATATACGGAGTAATTTCTGTTCGTTTTAAGTTTTAATATCGCTCCTTACTTTCAGTTAAAAAAAAAACTTGTTTTTTTTTATTTAATTTCTGAACGTTTTTAAATTAAGGCATGTTTTGATTTTGGCTCTTCGCACATGAATTATTAAAACGAAATTTGCATATTAATTTATTTTTATGGCTAAATGGCTTTCTCATAGTTTTGATCGGACGATTTTGAGAAAAAAGGAGTGGTGGAGTAGGCCTAGTTACCATCCAAGTTTTTGGTTATTTAAAAAGGCAACTAGAACTTTTAATTTTTTACGAACATTTGTATTAGTAAAAATATACGTAACTTACAAATTAACTTACGTAACGAACTTCTATATTCGTATGTTTTTTTACATATATGAGGGGGTTCGACCCCTTGTCCATACCTCGATCTTTACACTAAAGCTTAAATTTTGTCCCAATTCCTTAAGAATGACCCTTGAATCACAAAGGCCGTAGAATAAATAGTTGAAATTAATAAAGTTACTTTAGCGTAAAGACCGAGGTATTGAGAGAAGGTGAACCCCTCATATGCATAATATTTTCTGTTCGATTTAAGTTTTAATGCTGCTCCTTACTTTCAGTTGAAAAAAACTTTTTCATGTTTACTTTTTCATTGTTCTTTAAAAAATGCTGAAAAATCCTGCACCCCTTTCATGGAAATTTTCTTCCCCCATGACAAATTTCTCCATAGAAAGATCCCTCCGCATAACCCCCTCCTCTCAAGCCCTCCTCCCAACCAAGAAAAATCCCCTGAAAGCGTCTATACACTTCCCAATAACCATTACTATGTTTAAACACTGGTCAAAGTTTATAACTTGCACTCCCTCCCACGGGGACAGTGTAGGAGTAAGTCGTTTCCAATGACATAGTTATTAGGTTTTTTAACTATGTTGAATAGAATGGCTATCTCAGAATTTTGATCCGGTGACTTTGGGAAAAGATGAGCGTGGGAAGGGGCCTAGGTGCCCTCCAATTTTTTTGGTCACTTAAAAAGGGCACTAGAACTTTTAATTTCCGTTAGAAAGAGCCCTCAAACGACATCATAGGCCAATGGGTCGATACGATCACCCCTGGGGAAAAAAAACAAACAAAAAAACAAACAAATAAACACGCATCCGTGATCTGTCTTGTGGCAAAAAATGCGAAATTCAACATTTTTGTAGATGGAAGCTTGACACTTCTAATATAGGGTTCTCTGATACGCTGAATTTTATGGTGTGATTTTCATTAAGATTTTATGACTTTTAAGGGGTGTTTCCTCCTATTTTCTAAAATAAGGCAAATGTTCTCAGGTTTGTAACTTTTGATGGGTAAGTCTAAACTGAACGAAACTTATATATTTAAAATTAGTATTAAAATTCGATTCTTTTGATGTAACTATTGTTATGAAAATTCCGTTTTTTAGAGTTCTGGTTACTATTGAGCCGGGTCGCTCCTTACTAAAGTTCGCTACCACGAACTGTTTGATAGATATATCAAAATAATCAATATATTATGCTGATTTCAAATATATGAAATAAAAAATAACTTTTTTCGACTGAAAGTAAGGAGCAGCATTAAAAATTTAAACTAACAGAAATTATTGCGCATTTGAGGGGGTTCGTCCCTTCGTCAATACCTCGCTTTTTACACTAGAATTCGAATTTGATTCCAATTATTTGAGAATGACCCCTGAATCACAAAGGCCGCTTAAATATAATAGCCCTTTTGAAAGTACTAAGAAACATTAGCGTAAAGAGCGAGTTATGTTGCTCCTTGCTTTCAGTTGAAAAACTTGAGTTTTTTATTTAATTTCTGATCATTTTTTAAATAAGTCTGGGAAATCCGGCATCCCCTTCATGGAGAATTTTCTTCCACCATGAAAAATACCTCCATGAAAATATCTTACCAAGTGACCCTCTCCCCCCGACCACCCACCTGAAAAGATCTCCCAAAAACGTCTGTAAACTTCCCAATAACCAACACTATATGTAAACAATGGGCATAACCTACAGGCCTTCTCCTGGGGACTCAGGGGGATTAAGTCGTCCTCAATGACAAAGTTACTATATTTTTCGACTATGCTGAACAAAATATCTATCTCAAAATTTTGATTGCGTGACTTAGGGAAAAAATGAGCGTTGGAGGGGACCTAGTTGCCCTCCAATTTTTTGGATCAGTTAAAAAGGTCACTAGAACTTTTAATTTCTGTTCGAATGAGTCCTCTCGCAAAATTTTAGGACCACTGGGTCAATACGCTCACCCGTGGAACAAAAAAATAATCGTATAAACACGCATCTGTGATCTTTCTTCTAGCACGAAATACATAATTCCACATTTTTGCATATAGGAGCTTGAAACATCTACAATAAGGTTCTCTGATACATTGGATTTGATGGTGTGATTTTCATTAAGATTTTACGACTTTAGGGGGTTTTCCCGCTTTTTCGAAAATAAGGCAACTTTTCTCAGGCTCTTAACTTTTGATGAGTATAACTAAACTTGATGAAACTTATATATTTAAAAGCAGCATAGAAATCCAATTTTGTTGATACATCGATTGGTATCAAAATTCTGTTTTTAAGGCACTTGGTATTTACCAAGTGACATATAGCGATCGCAAATTCTGTTGGTCAGTCTGTCGGTCTGTCTGTCCCGGTTTTGCTAGTTTAGGCACTTTCAGAAAAGCTAGGATGATGAAATTTGGCAGGCGTATCAGGAGCCAGACCAGATTAAATTACAAATAGTCGTTTCTCCGATTTGACCATCTGGGAGGAGTAGGGGGACGGTTAATTCGAAAAATTATAAGAAATGAGGTATTTTTAACTTACGAACGGGAGATTGGATCTTGATGAAATTCGATATTTAGAAAAATATTGTTCCTCAGAGCTCTTGTCTTAAATCCCGACCGGATCCGGTAACATTAAGGGGAGTTTGAGGGGTAAACCTAAAATCTTGGAAAACGCGTAGTGTGGAGGGATCGGGATGAAACTTGGTGGGGAAAATAAGCATAAGTACTAGACACGTGATTGAAAAAACCGAAACGGATTCGCTCTCTTTGGGGGCGTTGGGGGGAGGGTTAATTTTTAAAATTATAAAAATAAGGTAATTTTAACTTACGAAGGAGTGATCGGATCTTATTAAAATTTCCTATTTAGAAGAAACCCGTAACTCAAATCTGTTATTTTAAATCTTGACCAGATCCAGTTTCATTGGGAGGAGTTGCGGGGGGGAGCCAGAAATCTTGGAAAACGCTTAACGTTGAAAGATAAGGATGAAACTTGATAGGAAGAATAAGCGCAAATCTAAGATAGGTGGCTGACATAACTGGACTGGATCCACTCTCTTTGGAAGAGTTGAGGAGGGGAGAGGGTAATTCGGAAAAATTAGAAAAAATGAGGTGTTTGTAACTTACGAACGGGTGATCAGATCTTAATAAAATTTGGTATTTAGAAGGATCTTGCGCTACAGAGCTCTTATTTTAAATCTCGACCAGATCCGATGACGTTGGGGGGAGTTGAAGGGGGAAACCAAAATATTCGAAAACGTGAAAATTGAGGTATCTTTATCTTACGAATGGGCGATCGGATCTTAATGAAACTTTAATAATAGAATGATCTTGTGTCTAGGATGATCTATTTTACATTCTAACTGGATCTGGGGCACAGGGGGTTGGAGGGGAAAACAGCTATAATGGAAATCGGAATCTTGGAAAGCGATTAGAGTAGAGAGATCGGAATGAAACTTGATGGGGAGGATAAGTACAAGTTCTAGATACGTGATTGACATAATTGGAACGGATCCACTCTCTTTGGGGGAGTCAGGGGGATTTTCAGTCCTTTGGCGAGTTTGGAGATTCTGGACGTGCTAGGACGATGAAAATTGGTAGGCGTGTCAAGAACCTGCAAAAATTGACTTGATAACAGTACTTTCCCTCATTCGACCATCTGGGGAGCTGGAGGGAGAGGAAAAATTGAAAAAAATGAGGTATTTTGAGCTTACGAATGGGTGATCGTGTCTTAATGAAATTTGATATTTGGAAGGACCTTGTGTCTCAAAGCTCTTATTTTAAATCCCGACCGTATCCGTTGATATTGAGGGAGCTGTAGGGGGAAACGGAAAATCTTGGGAAACGATTAGAGTGGAGTGATCGGGATGAAACTCTGTAGGAAGAATAAGCACACGTCCTAGATACGTGAATTACATAATCGGACAGAATCCGTTCTCACTGGTGGGGGGGGGGGGTAATTCGGAAAAACTAGAAAAATCGAGGTGTTTTTAATTTAAGAACGGGTGACCGGATCTTAATGAAATTTGATATATGGAAGGAACTTATGTCACAGAGCTCTTATTTTAAATCCCGACCAGGTCTGGTGACATTGGAGGAGTTGGAGGGGGAAACCGGAAATCTTGGAAAATGCTTAGAGTGGAAAGATCGGGATCAAACTTGGTAGGCAGAATAATTAAATATCGTAAATATGTAATTGACGTAATCTGACTGGATCCACTCTCTTTAAAGGAGTTAGAGGGGTCCAGTGCTTTGGCTATTTCGGTGCTTCTGGACGTGTTAGGACGATGAAACTATGTAGGCGTGTGAGGGACCTGCAGAAATTGACTCAATAAAGTCACCCCGGTTCGACCATCTGGGGGGCTGAAGGGAGAGAAAAAATCAGAAAAAGAGGTATTTTTAACTTACGAGTGGGTGATCAGATCTTAATGAACTTTAATATTTAGAAGGACCTCGTGTCTCAGAGCTCTTATTTTAAATCCCGACCGGCATTAAGCCTCTGATCTCCCTTTTAAATCAATCTATTGATTCATAGAATTTTGCTAGAGCTCATGCCATATGAGGTCGTGGGTCTTCCGACCTCGCCACAAGTGTCATATGAGCTCTTAGCTCTTGTTTAGAGTTTCGGTTACGATTGAGCCAGGTCGCTCCTTACTTACAGTTCGTTACCAAGAACTTTTCTTTATCATTCATTATTTATTTATGCTTATTTAAATATATTTTTATTTTATTTTTTTACCCAGGGGTGATCTATCGAGCCAATGGTCCTAGAGCATCAGGAGAAGGCTCATTATAAGGGAAAAATAAAATTATAGAGGTCTATTTAAGCGGTCAAAAAGATGTGAGGGCCACTAGCCCCCTTCCAACGCCCCTTTTGTCCCAAAATTTTCTAATCAAAATTTGGAGATAGTTATTTTGTTCAGAATAGTTAAAAGGTCAGATAAGTATACCTTTGGAAACAAAATGACCCCCCACCCCCTCTAAAGTCCCTGTCGAAAGATCTTTAAGTTATAAAATTTTCCCATTTTATAAATATAATGTTTGTTATTGGGATGTGTGCATACATATTTCAGTTGGGGGTGAATTTTCTGCTAGGGGATTTTTGATGGGGAGAATATTGATGAGGAGGGAAGCCTCCGGGGGGATGAGCTTTTCAGGGAAAATTTTTACACTGGGCGAATTTGACAGAATTTCTGTACGAAATTCTTTGTATTTGTCTTACATTCTCTTTGCTGACTCAATTCTACGTGTGGAGATGTTAAGGGTAATTGTTTCGGGTAGATTTTATCCGGGATTGAATTGGCTAGATTTTTTTGTGGGGGAAAATATTTTTCCGTCGAGATACAGCCGGATTTCCCAGCATTATTTAAAAACATATAAGAAATTAAATTAAGAGAAAGATTTTTCAATTCAAAGTAAGGAGCAGGATCAAAACTTGAAATGAAAAGCAATTACTACGTATATGAGGGGGATTGCACCCACCGCAACCCCTCGCTTTTTACGCTAAAGTTAGAATGATGTCCCAATTCCTTAATAACGACTCCTGGAACACGGGGGACGTTTAATTAGGATAGGAAGCTTTTTTAAAAGTGCCAATAATTTTATTCCCTTCTGAATTTTGAGAAGGGGGCATCGCCCTTTATATTCGTAACAATTTCCTAGTAACAATTCGTAACAAGTTTTAACGTTGTACATTTCATTGAGTAAAAAAAAAAAACTTGCTTTATTTTAATTAATCCTATAAGAAGCTAGGCTGTTAACAGGGTATATCGGTATAATTCATAAATACAGGAAGTAAATCCCAATATTTATTAGAAAAGTAAACCAGAAATTCACAATAAATTCACAATAAATTATTAGCAAAAAGTATTTTTTGCTAATGTTTTTGTTAATGTTTTTAGCATTGAGGACGGCTTGGCGGAGGTGTCCTTGGCAGATAATATTGAGAGTGCTGTTGCAAGTAGTAAATGGACCATTATTTCAGATATGATGCCTTCTAGCTTATTTGAAAATTGAACAATTTGAATTCACCGTAGCCTAAAGAATATTTATATGTTAAAAGCATAATAAAACTAGTTGAATCTGTTACGATTTGTTTTTAGTTACTTTCAAATTTAAGAGATGAAACATTTTTGATGAAAGGAATAAATTGGAAAACCGAGACAAATGTCTATATTCCTCTGGATTAACACTATTAGCAATGAAAAGGAAAATTAAAGTATAAATGAAGGAGACACGCCTCACAAAGAGATACTACAAAGAAGGCGTAATTTAAAATAAGATAGTAATATGCTATGGGGATTTAAATACAAAAATTTTAATTTTAAAAGATAATAGAATACCACAAACACAGGATAGTAGGGAAGCAAATTTTGAGTTCATTTTATCGGGATTACTTTCAAAAATTTGTCCACAAAACAAGTTTTGAAAAGAAAAGTAAAGAACTCTATAGCTTCAAAAATGAGCAGAAATAAAGTCAAATAATCTTCCACGTGTAACACAGAAAAAAAAATATTTTGCCCACACAGCTCTTTACTTGGGCGGCACTATTGTGCTGCCTATGATGATAAGAGCTTTGTAATCAGTGGAGACATTCTTATTTTCTTTTTTGTTGACACTGAGCCCAGAAATTCTATTAAACAGACTTTGGTGGAAATAAAAAAAACATCAAAATTAGAAAATCAGAAATATGTATTCAGCGCATTTTCATTCAGTAGAGTCATAATTAGCTATCTTAAAAACTTTTATGGGCAAATATTTCAGCATAAAGAAACATGTCCTGAATAGTCCATGGATGATTATAGGTATCTGAGTCTAAATAGGTACCACCATACTTTTCATATATGTGTAGAGGGACATGACGCTAAAAGCTCAAGTATTAGCCCTCAATCATACAGATTAAAACCCCTTGTGGGTTCCTGATTTCAACCTGGTTTAATGTTTCCTCCTCTCCTTTTACGAAATAAAAAAAAGGAGATAAAGGGGAAGGATTGAAGAGGGCACTGCCTCAAAAGATCCTCACTTTAGACCTTCAATCATAAATATTGAAAATCCTTAAATTAATCTGGTCTCAAGAAGATGTAACATGTCCACCTGTTTTCCACCTGTCTTTGAAAAAGTTAGAGAGAAGGTTGAGACCTAACGGGTCACAAGCCCGGGGGTACCAGTTTGGGCCCGTGAATGTTGTATATCTTAATAAAAATCTTTACATGGCTTTGATTTCCACAAGGTTTATTGTGTTCCTCTTTCTATGGAAGAAACGAGCAGAAAGTGTTGATTAAAAGGGCCAAAAGGCCATCATACAGAATTACCTACAACTCATTCATAACTCTGATTTCAAAAGAGTGTAGTATTTCCTCCTTTTTATCATAAAAATTTATATAAAAGCAAATAAATAAATTTAAAATGTGGAAGAGGGCTGGAAGGGAATTGGAACGGGTATTTTAAGACATTTTGTCGGCCATGGTTAAAATGATCATCTTGGAATTGTGATTTGTGATACCATATCGGGTTAGTGATGCGGTGCAAGCCTTGGACACAGGGGGCTTAGAATAGATGAGTATTGTTTTTTTTATCAACCTTGGCGTCCTAAAAGGAGCACCAGAACTGTCAGTTTGCTCTCAAATAAGCAATTTGTTTAAAACCTACCCAACGTTTCTAGGACTAGGCCTTCAACTAGATGAAGCCGAATAACTAAAAAGAAATTCACGAAGAAAAAAATTGCTCTTTGGTGACAATGATTTAGATGATGAATAATTGGCTGGGTCTAGTTCATTCTGACTGAATTCATCAGGGATTGCAGCTGCAGTAAATATGGCAGCTGCAGCTGCTATTAAAACAATACGTTATTGGTAGCTTGGGTGCCACATGTAATATTTCGCTAATAATCTAAAAAAAAAGAAGCTAATATGCGCATAAAAAGTATTATCTTTTACATTCCAGTTGCTTCAGTAAGCAAGAAAGCTACCCACGAAATTTTGGAAAAAACAAAAGGGGGAATTCAACCAAGTGGGAAATGATTGTAAAATATCCGATGTTTTGGTGTGTTGAGTGTTGTATCATGATCCTATTATTTGTCAGCTAAATTTCCTTTTTCTTTTTGTAAATTTCTTAAATATGACTACATCTAGCTCCTCCTAATTTTGCTGCTGGTGGTGAGTCATCATGTCACAGGTGTCTCAGCCATGCAGTGATGATTCAACTTTTTCTTTCCTTTCTGTTGTTTATTTATTTTACCCAAATATTCTTTGGGTGTCTGCCATTAAGCTTTCAAGTTACAACTGGTAAACTCGTCCCGAGCTTTGTAATGCTCTAGTGCAAAAAGAATATCTTTTTTGTGCTTTTTGTGTTTACTGTATATCGCTTAACCTATTTTCTGGCCAGGATGGTAAATACTATAAGGTTACAATTGGTATAACTAGGAAGAGTTGAAATCCTACTTCTAGTTTTCGTATTCTTCAACAGAAAGAATATCAAGGATTTGCCATATCAGGGTTTAAGAGGGTTCCCCTAGAGGTAGAGTTTCCGTTCGGTTATGCTTGTAATAGGCACCCTCCCTGCTCCAACTCGAATGCCTAGGATGGTATTCACTGGTAGTTTTAAGTTATGCCAAGTCGTGATGTTAACTATTGGGAGTTATTCAAATTCCAAGATTTTTGGGAAGTCTTAGGCTACAGGTATTAGCCTATAACAGTAACCTAAGTTTTTTTTTGTTCTTGTAAACAGGCCTGCCAATTGAGTACTCTGAACGTATCCAAAAGCATGGGCTTATTTATCTCATCCAACGGGGATTATTCCTGTTTTATAATTGACACATATATTTGCAATTATTCTCACGCAGTGCACTCAGAGTACAAACTAACCTTGGACAAAGGACTCTTGCACAAATATAACTTTAGCAATAAGAAGATTTGACGGGGCAGTAGCTTTGCTCTTACTCGAAGCATTTCTGCTATTTTCAAATTTGATCTTTGATATATTTCTTTTCATTTAAGATAAGGTTTAATCATCATAAAATAAACATACAATATTACATTTTACTATTCCCCCAAAGGTTCTTTGGCCTGTAAAGAAAGGGGAAAATAAACGAGTCTCTTACTCAGAGAAGAAAAAAAAATTAAGTAATCACTTACTCACAGAGAGAAGAGCAAAAAGGATAAGAAAAGAAAATATAAATAAAATAAAAACTATAGAAAACAAAACTAAATAGACTAATAGATTGAATATACTAAATTAATTAAGTAGATCAGTAGATAAAATAGACTCCAATCAAATAATAATATTTCAAACTTATTCCATACAACATGACTCGCAATTAAAGGATTAAAATGTGACCTTACACAAGGAGTCAAAGGAACTTGAATGTGATTTTTGTAATTGCAAAGATTATAATTATTCTGATCAGAGATGAAAGATGATGGAACACTTAGGGGATGGAGGAGGTCACCATGAAGCTGAGAAAAAGTAAAACATGCACACGAAAGAATATATAGTGACTCGAGATCAAGTAATGGGATAACTCTAGAACAGGGCTTCTTAAACTATGGGTCGCGACCCCATTCGGGGTCGCGTAGCAAAATTATGGGGTCGCGACTGATAAAAATACAATTTAACAAAAAATGTTTTTTAACTTGTAAAATTATTGTTATAAAGAAAAATAACAATCATCATACATAAATATATCATAAAATCTTCTGGTTCGGAAAGACTGTTTATACCAGCATTTCTATTCCGATCGTTATAATATCTTGTATAAATTTACTTTGAATCAGAGGATGCTATAGAAATTTAAAAAAAGGTAGATTTATTTTTGTCAATCTCTTAAAACCAAAATAATCCTGATAAATATTATCAACAAAATTTCTAACCGTTATTTCGAAGAAACTATATAAACATTTCCTGTTATTTTCATTTAGCCATTGTATGATTGTGAACGAAGTGTATGTTATTCCGAATTAGTCAGTTTAACCCTTTCGCGACCAACGGGACCTTACAGTCCCGGCATGTAAGAGCCATGTCCTTAACAGTTGCTTATTTTCAAATCTCTGTAAGGATACGGATTCCAACAACACAACTTTGTTATTACATGCAGGAGTAAGATGGTTGTCAAGAGGTCGAAGTTTAAAAAGATTATTGTTATTAAAAGACGACATCGAAATATTTTTAACTGAACAAAATGTGAATTTGCTGTTTTTTTTCAAAATGGCTTGTGGCTATCCAAGCTGTGTTATTTGTCAGATATTTTTGCGAAGTTAAGCGATCTTAACTTGTCTCTTCAAGGAAAATTGCGATATATTTACTTCAAACGATAAAATTTAAAGTTTTATTAAAAAGATCAGCATTTGGAAAAGTAGGGTCGAAAAAAATTCGTTCAAAATGCTATCCAGTGTTGACAATTTTGTAATTGAGAAAATTCATCATAAAACTTTTATTGCAAAAACTATTGTAGATCACTTAAAAGTGCTAGAAATACAGTTTCGGACATGTTTTATATCAAATATTGATTTGCAACAAATAGTTTGGATTCAAAAGCTGTTTTGGATTGGCTCAAGTGAGATTGATCATCTGCCACTTAAAGCTCAAGAGGAAATTGCTGAGCTTTCGTGTGACTCAAACTTAAAACTAAAATTCAAAAAAAAGCCCTTGACTGAATTCTGGATCAGAACTAGAACTGAATTTCCCACAATCGCTGATATGGCGTTAAATGTACTTCTGCCTTTCAACACTGCGTATTTAAGTGAAGTTACTTTCTTAGCTTTAACACACATTAAATCCCAATATCGTTCAGCGATAAAAAATGTTGAAGAGGTCTTACGTCCAGCAGTTTCAAACATTACACCAAGGTTTGATTTGTTATGCAATAAAAAACAGGCACATCCATCTCATTAAGTTTTTAACGTAAACTTTAATTTAATATTTACCACGCAACTACTTGGATATATTCGAGAGAATTAAGACGGTTAGAATCCACTTTTGTTTTTGAAACTATAATAAAAACATTTCTATAACATTTTGTGCAAATTTCAATTTTAGATTTTTATATGTTTCAAAACCAATTCATTTTTATATGTTTTCATATGCATATGTATATTGTTACCTAATAAATATATCATACAAAAATATTAATTTATTTTTCTTTTATATTTGTTGGGGTCGTTAAGAAACTCGCAATCATAAATGGGGTCGGGAATTACAAAAGTTTAAGAAGCCCTGCTCTAGAACGATTAGTTTATTTAATGAGGTTTCTAGCTTTATTGTAAATCTTAGAAAGTGGTTTTGACAATGAAGGAATGGTTGACATCCATACTATTGGACAGTGAGAAACGTAAGATTGGATTAAGCAATGAAAAAGGATTTTCAAAATTGATCCAGGGGAAATATGTTTGAGTTTCCTTAAAATACCAAGACTGCTGCATATCTTCATTTTGATCAAATCAATGTGACGTTTGAAAGACAAGTTTTCATCAACAAGAATGCCCAAAAAACCATTATATCGATCTTTAGATCTATGAATTATCCCATTTGGCTGATGAATTTCTGATAACTGGGGATAAATCTGAGAAACATGCAAAAATATCAAAAAACTGGACTTGGAATAACCTAGGGGGAAGATAATTAGCATCAAACCATACAATTACTCTCTCAAACAAATTTTCAAAATTTAATCAAAGCTCAAATTTGCAATTTCTTGAAGTGCCAAGTGTGCTGTCATCAGCAAAACAAACAAGGATATCAGAAGATGGCAAACTATAGTTGGCACTATGGGCAAGGGAAGGTTTAGGATAACAGAGTCTACGGTAATTAATAGGTTTCTGCTTTTTTGCTGCGTAAAAATGATCATTTACATAAAACAAAAATAGCACTGGCCCTAAAACAGATCCCTGAGGGATGCCAAAATTCACTTGTGAGGGTGAACAGAAAAGCGGATCGACATAAATTAACCTATCATTCAAATAAGATTGAAACCAAGAAAAGACATTACACCTAATGCCAAAATGAGACATCTTTGATAGAAGAATTTCATTTAAGGTTTCAATAGTTTTTTTTTTTTGAAAACATTTTTTTTTAACGTGTATTTTCGATTTGATCAGACAGTTCGTGATAGCGAGATGTAAGTAAGGAGCAACCCGGCTCAATAATAAGCCAATCTCCAAAAAACAGAATTCTGGTACCAATGGTTACATCAAAAGGATTGGCTTATTATGTTGATTAAAAATATGTAAGTTTCATTAAATTTGGCCTTACTCATTAAAGGCTACGAGCCAGAGAAAATTTGCCTGATTTTTGAAAATAGGGAGAATCACCCCCTAAAATTAATAGAATCTAAATAAAATCACGCCATCGGAATCAGTGTATCATGAAACCCTACTGTAGAGGTTTTAAGCTCCTGTCTGTAAAAATGAGGAATTTTGTTTTTTTTTCCAGAAGAAATATCACGACTGCAAGTTTATTTATTTTTGTTGTTTTTTTCCTTGTGGGGATCGTATCGACTCAGTTAACCTAGAATATTGTGAGAGGGTTCATTCCAATGTAAAATAAAATTATAATTTCCTTTTTAAGTGATAAAAAGATTGGAGGGCAACTAGGACCCCTCCCCACCTTTATTCCTCAGAAACCGTCCGATCAAAATTTTTAGATAGCCATTTCGTTCAAAGGCCCAATAGCTATGCCTTTGAATCCAAAATATTATAATTGCCATCTTTTCAAGCTGCCATTTTTTTTATAAAGAATACGTTAAATATTCTCACTGATCTTTCAATCGTATTCAATCGTTGGTTTACATCTGTGACGTATTTCCATATATTGACTTATTATATATAATAAGCCAATCACCCCATTTGCTACCTTTTTAAACCGGTATGGGATTTTAAGCAAGTAAGAAAGAACAACAAGTTTTTGAGCTACAAGATTTTTTGAAATTAGTCCCCCTGTTTGTGCAACGGTCCACATTTCCCTGAAAATTAAAGCCTGAAAAAATATAAATGGTGTTTCAAATGAGAAAATGCTTTAAAAAGTGACGAATAATAAATGTGTCTTTGCTCACATTTCTCCTTTTTTGACAATTCTTTATCTCATCTAACTGTACTTTTGTCCATTTTTGTAGAATGAACTCATTTTGAAAAAAAAAGAAAACGCGAGGATAAGTATTGTCAATTGTCAATTTGGAGAAATAAAATATAAAAAAAGAGATACTGAGCTTCAGCTTAGTCATTACTTTGCACCTCTTTGTTTCCCCTGAAAAAAAAAAACTTTAAATTTGAATCTCACTACTTTTCCAAGCCTTGATCTAATAGCAAAAGCCCCCTCTGTCCTTTTTTTGGAGATGAGAGAAAAGACAGAGTTGACGAGAAAAGGTTGTATTTTAAACTGAAAGGAGATGTGATAGGATGGCCAAATGCTCTATAGTGGACCAAGAATTTTGGGTAGGGTCGGTGGGAGGGTGGCTTGCTAGAAATCTGAAGAACTTATTTATTGTTGCTTGATGGCTATTTATAAAACAAAACTGCGTACAAAAAAGGAGAAGCCCCTTCCCTTGGCTTACGACTACTGTTTTGATATACGAAAGGATAGAAACGAAATAATACACGGGGGGGGATAAATCCCGGCTGTCCTGTGCCAAAACAAATATATACATTTCTTAGAAATGTATAAATAAATATATACATAATATAAAATATATACAGTTATAAAAATATATACAAATACAAAACAAATATATACATTTCTTAGAAACTTGAGAAAATGATAAAACAGAGATTTGCCATTTTTGGTACGGAAAAAAAAGATAAATACTGAATCTAGTAAACGTGCTTCAAAATTTTGTTTTCTTCCTGTCCTAGCCACCCATTTTATGCAGAATTAGATTTTAAAGTTCCAATATTCTAATATGTCTGTGCAAGGTTTTGACTGTGGAAAAAAGTGAAATCTGTTTTTACCTCCTGCAGATACGGGTGGACTCGTCGTGTCACGGTCACAGGAGGTTCATCCTTATGTCAGAATCGAAATCTTATTTTTAAGTTCAGTTTATAAATGAGAATAAAACTTGAATACATAAATATATATATATAATGAAAAGAGAAATCATCAATGTAACAGCACAAAAAAAAAAAAAAAAAAAAAAAAAAAAAAAAAAAAAAAAGGAGATAGAAGGAGAAAGGGAAAACTGTTTTCCTAAATTAGTGGCTAATATAGACCAGCACTTGAACAAGGCCTTAACCCTACTCATCCATACAACCACATAGGTCAAACAGCATAGCCATACACAATCAACCATAAAGAATAATCCATGGACAGGCAGTCATGTCGTCAATAAGTATAAGTCGTCATTTACCAAACAATAAAAACACTAAAGACAAATAATTCAGAGGCAACAATCCAACACAAGGGCTCATCAGGAGAATACACTTGCCTATAGGGTTTCGGCACTTTAAATTCTCTACCCAGTCAAGTGTTGTGCCTACCACAGAATATCCATGGCATCCCCGTGTCAGGTATCACCCCCAAAATACATGCCTATGAAAAAAAACCAGCAAATGTAGAACAACCAAGTAACACCAAAACAAACTAATCCTGTTAATATATTCCTCTTTTTAGTAACAATAGGTAAACTAAATGTGATAAATTTTACCAAATCACAAATATTAACACACTGCAAAAAACCTGAATGAACTAAACAATTATAGAATTCATCTTTACCATGAGGCTATTTAAAAAAAAAAAAATCCGCTCTATTAGAAATACAATTCAAAATAAATGTTGCTGCATCATCTTTTCGCGAACCTCCGAAATTAGCCGAAAATTTCCTTCAGTATTTCCAGATAATTCTTTTGGTATTTATTTAAAAGTTCATTATAATAAAAACTAAATTTTTTAAATTGCCAAGTTAATTTATTTGCAGAAAAACCTCTTAATATCAATTTTTGGCTTAAGATTTTACATCTATTTTTAAAATCAATATAATTACTACAGATCCTTGCATAACAAAGTAACTGTGAGAAGAACGCCGAATATGTGATATTTGAGTGTATATTACTATCAGGGAATGGGAAACTAATCACTTCAAAATCAAAATCATCCGTTTTATCATACATTTTAAAACTTAATTTATTATTATCAGATATATTAATATTTAAATCTAAGAAATGATCTTCATGACCTGCGCCATGACTAGGTTCAAGAGTAAGCTCTGATGGATATATATTCTTAGAAATATCAATGAAATCCTTACAATTTAAGACCAAAATATCATCTAAATATCTTTTATTATTTGACAAAATATGTTTTAAATTATTTGGATTATTCTTATCCATCATATATTTATATTCTAGTTGACTTAAAAACAAGTCAGCTATAAATGGGCTGGCAGTCCCCCCCCCATGGGAATTCCCACGATCTGCTTGTACAAATCACCACCAAATCTTATGTAAGTATTATATAAAACAAATTCTAATAACTCAAAGATCATATCCAAGCTGTAACATCTCGAGTTAACATATATTAAATTCACACATATATATATATATATATATATATATATATATATATATATATATATATATATATATATATATATATATATATATATATATATATATATATATATATATATATATATATATATATATATATATATATATATATATATATAATTCGTTGGAAGAAAAAGAAGTTTCTGTCCCACCACCTGAACAATTAAAAGAAACAAATGTTCGGCGATATGTCTTTCATAATGGCAAACGACAAGCTAAGGCAAAAGTTAAAGATCGAATAAAATAAATGTAATGTTACAAAGGCAATTCTTCTAACTTAGGTCCATTTGGACATCGTGATATCAAGAAAAGGCTCAAATTGTCTGCGTTTAGAAGACAAGCGACAATGTGAATCAATATATGCATCAACCAACTAAGGTCTCTTTTCGTAAAGGTCTTTAATTGTTAATTTCCGTTTTGACATCATGGACGATGCATTTTCCTTTCGTATTAGTCAAGATCGATAAGAATGCACATATTTCCCAATTTTTTTTTTTTGGGGGGGGGAGGGACTTATCTCCGTTATCTCCCCCTTCCCCTGGGTTAGCCCTTGCCAGTGACTGCATTCAGCTTTTAGTGAAAGAACAGAATTGTCAACTTTTAAAATCATAATTATGAATTTGGCATAATTGAATTTTCTACCAAGCTGTTCAAAGTTTTAATTTTAATTGAATTGTTTATTTTAATTGGAATTAATTTAATTGGATTAAATTTTAATTGGATTTTTCTTGTTTTCTTCAGGCTCTGATTCCCAAAGAAAAGAAACTCTTTAAGCCATATAATAAATAATCAATTTCTATTCTCTTTATCAAACCCACCTTTTCATTATTATTTATTATTTTTTTTAATTATATTCTTTTTGTTTCCTTCTTGGCATTTGATGGAACATAAAATTTTGAATGCCAAGCAAAATTTTTGAGTCAGAGTGATTACCTTTACTGCCAAGCTATCCAGAGTATAAATCAGTTTTCTTTGTTCCTCGTGTTGACCTCTTACAACCAATATTTCAAAGGGGCTTTTACGAAGAACTTAGGAAACGAATTCTGATCCATGCTACAACTAGCTTGCAAACGTGACTGAACTAATAGACCCTAAATCATTTGTATTTAAGGTGGCATAAAGACAAAAAACCTGTGACATAGTTTATGGGATATTCAAGAAAAGTAATAAAAATAAGCTGGCCCATTAAGTACACACTTTCAACAGGAGGACTGTCAAAATGGCTGACAAATCTATTAAAACCTAGTCTTTTTTTGACATAATGGCAAATTCATCTCATATATCTTGGGTTTAGAGGTGGTTTTAGGGGAGGGACAGAGGGGAATTTGCCCCGGGCGCACAAATTTTATGGCTTAAAGTTTCAAGTAAATAATCTAAAGGAATATAATCTTTATGTACTTTCTTAGATTTTATTTTTATTAAAATAAAGTGGATTTTGCACTTAATAAATGAAAACAGTCAATAAATAATTAACTAATCTATAAAATAAAAATAAATTAAAAAATAAAATTATTAAATAATAGTGATCAGAATAATTCAATTGAAATAATTCATAATAATTAAATAATTTAAATAATAAACTAAAAATAGTCAAAACCCAAATTTTTAATTTATTAATACATTGAAAATAATTTTGTTAACAAATGAAAATTTATTCAAGTTTGGCCTGACAATTTTGTTGGAAAAAAGAGACAAGCGAGTCTTGCCTTGACATAATGGCAAATTCATCCCATTTATCTTGGGCTCAGAGGTGGTCTTTCGGGGATGGACAGAGGGCGCACTTGCCCTGAATGCACACATTTTATGGGCTCAAAATTTCTAATAAACATTCTAACGATTATAACCATTTTGTAGTTTATTTTTTAATTTTATTTTTATTAAAATAAAGCAGAGGCTCAGTTAATAAATTAAAACAATCAATAAATAATTTATTAATCAATAAAATAAAAATATTTTACAATAATATAAATTTACTAAATAATATTAATCAGAATAAATCAATTAAAATAATTCATACTAATCAAAAAATTCAAATAATAAACTAAAAAATGATTAAGACACGAACATTTAATTTATTAATAAATTTAAAATAATTTTATTAACAAATGGTCTTGTTTCTAATTTTCACTTACAATTTTATCCCGGACCGAGGTGGGAATGGTGCTAATCAAGATTTTCCCCGGGTGCAAAATAGGCCAGAACCATCACTGCTTGGGTTGCTCAAGACCTTTTCCTCTCTATGCTCTTTTGATAATCTTCTAAAATATTCAATTAAGAATCTAAGAGTCTATGGTAAACGACCATAAGTAAAGATTAACTTATGCCAGTGCTAGCCAAAGCTCTAAAGATCGCAATTGGCTACACATCAGAATATTCTAAATATGATGGTGTTGAAAAATGGGTCTGAAACTAACAATGGGTTTGTCAATGGGTCTTAAACTGGCCATCAAAGCTATTAATATAAAAAATGTGTATATTTAAAGAAAAAAGGAGAAAACACCCCCAAAGCAAGAATTGATCTTGGCGAAAATAACACCACTGAATTTAACATACTCATGAAAAATTGCAACTCAGGTTTCAACTTTTTACATGCAAAGACACGAAATTTCTGCATCTCCCTACAAAGTTAGGTTGCAGACGCGTGTTAATTCGGTGTTGCGTTTATCTATATATATAAAAATAAGTTGTCTGTGTGCGTGTGTGTCTGTCGCGTGACGTCATGTTTGTGTTTCGACTGACGTCATTATAAGGATTGAGCTGCATGCGTCATGAAGTTGTTTGTCGACTGACGTCATGTTTGTCAACTGATGAAATTACATACCGGGACACAAATGACGACCGGGACACAGGGAATATAAATGACGACCGGGAACCTCAAAGAGAAATTACAGACTGGGACACCCGGACACAAATCACGACCGGGACACAGGGAATATAAATGACGACCGGGACATAGGGACACAACTACAACGGGGACGCCGGGGGCACAGGCGGGATATATAAATGACGACCGGGACACAGGGATTGTTCGAATAGAAATTACAGACCGGGACACAAATGACGACCGGGACACCGGGACACAGTGAATATAAATGACGACCGGGACACTCAAAGAGAAATTACAAACTGGGATCCCGGGACACAAATGATGCATGTTCAAGAGTCAGTAAACCTGACAATCTATTTATATGCACAGACAATGGGACAGCGAAGAATGTTGTATGTTCGCATGTTTTACGTAGTTAAAAACATATATCTATCTATCTATATGTATAAAAATAAGTTGTCTGTCTATGGATCAGGTGACGTCATGTTTCTGTGTCGACTGACGTCATGAAGTTAGTTGTCGTCATTTTTGCTATGACGGTTACGTCATTAAAGATATTTAAGACATATATGTTCACGTAGAAATCTATTAATGTTTAAGTTTTCAAAGACTGATGAACTTACAATGGCAAAAGCCGATGAAGATGCTCAAAGAGTCTATGCCAAAAAACTTGCTGCTGATAGAGAAAGTCAGAAAAGAAAGCGTGCCGAGGATATACCAGAGCAACGCGAAAGCAGACTTGCTTCTAAAAGTGAAAGTGAAAAAAGAAGGCGTGCCGAGGAATCACAAGAACAGCAAGAAATCAGGCTTGCTGCTGATAGAGAAAGTAAGAAAAGAAAGCGTGCCGAGGAATCACAAGAACAGCAAGAAATCAGGCTTGCTGCTGATAGAGAAAGTAAGAAAAGAAAGCATGCCGAGGAATCAGAGCAGCCTGAAAGTTATTGCCTGGCATTCAGGTACAGCCCAGTCGATGATTATAGCTTGAGTAGATGTGTTCAATCGGGACAATGCCTAAAATTTGTCCCTATTGCAAGGCCTTGAAATTCAATGGTGAAACAATGGGAATGTGTTGCGCCTCAGGAAAAGTTAAACTTCCTCTATTGGCTGCACCACCAGAGCCATTGAAGACTTTCCTTACTGGAACTACGTCAGAATCTAAGCGTTTTTTGTCAAAAATCAGAAAATACAACTCATGTTTCCAAATGACGTCGTTTGCAGCCCAAATCGAAAATCCAGATCAATTTATGTCTACTTTCAAAGTAAAAGGGCAAATTTATCATAGAGCAGGGTCCCTTCTACCATTCTCAGGCGAGAATCATAAATTTTTACAATTGTACTTCATCAGTGATAGAAATTCTGAATTGAATGCACGTTGCGAAATTTCTCCCAAGGTTGAAAGGACAATTGTTTCCCAATTGCAACATCTTTTCCACGAAAATAATAATTTAGTGCGTCTGTTCAAAACAGCCATCGATTTGATGCCTACTGATACGCATAAAATTGTTATTTCCGCTGACAAAACGCCTCCTGGCCAACATATGCGTAGATACAATGCTCCAACTATCGACGAAGTGGCAATCGTTATGGTCGGTGATCAGTTTTTACCTCAAGATATTATTCTTCATAAGCGAAAGGCTCAGTTGTTAAGAATTGCTGAAACTCATCGATGCTACGATGCCCTACAATATCCTATAATTTTTTGGGATGGAGCCGACGGTTATCACTTTAATATTAAATTGATGAATCCAGCCACTAACAAAGAAATGAATAAGAAATGCAGTGCAATGCATTATTATTCCTATAGACTAATGATTCGGCAGGATGAAGAAAATTATATTTTAAAATGCCGTGAATTGTTTCACCAATTTGTCGTTGATATGTATGCTAAAATTGAATCAGAACGTTTGCTATATATCCACCTGAATCAGACCAAGCTCCGCTCTGAACAATACATTCATTTGCGAGATGCCGTTATAAATGACGGTAATACCACACACGTTGGAAGATTAACAATTTTACCTTCGTCATATGCTGGCAGTCCCCGTCAAATGCATGAATATGCTCAAGATGCTATTGCGTATGTTCGTCTCTATGGTCGTCCAGATTTATTTATTACATTTACATGTAATCAATCTTGGGACGAGATACTGCAGCTTTTACTTCAAGGCCAATCGGCGGTTCATAGGCATGACATTACGGCCCGTGTCTTCCGGCAGAAGTTGAAATCACTGATAAACTACATAGTAAAACTTGAAGTGTTTGGGTCAGTGCGATGCTGGATGTACTCAGTGGAATGGCAAAAACGAGGTTTGCCACACGCACATATACTAATCTGGCTACATAAGAAAATTACTTCGAACGAAATTGATGATGTGATTTCCGCTGAAATACCTGATAAAAATGTCGATAAGGGGTTACATGATATTATTGTAAAAAATATGATACATGGACCTTGCGGTGCACTGAACGAAAATTCACAATGCATGGCCAAAGGAAGGTGCACAAAGCAATATCCTCGACTTTTAGTATCAAAGACAATTACTGGCAATGATAATTACCCACAATATAGAAGAAGATCTACTGAAGATGGCGGTAAAACAGCAATAATAAAGAAGCGTAACGGTACCACCATCGAAGTAGATAACCAGTGGGTTGTTCCATATTCCCCATTATTATCAAAAACATTTAATGCACACATAAACGTTGAATACTGTAACTTCGTAAAGGCAATCAAATACATATGTAAATACGTCAACAAAGGCAGTGACATGGCAGTTTTTGGCTTGCAGCCCGAAATCAAAGATTTCGACGAAATCGTACAATATCAGGCTGGAAGATACATAAGCAGCAATGAAGCTGTTTGGCGAATTCTTTCATTTCCGATACATGAACGTAGTCCAGCCGTTGTTCACTTATCGGTACATTTACAGAATGGTCAACGTGTTTATTTCACGGAAACCAACGTGCAACAGAGAGCCCTGAATCCACCGGATACAACATTAACAGCTTTTTTTTCGCTTTGCAAAAATGATTCTTTTGCAAAAAAACTGCTGTATACTGAAGTGCCTTCGTATTACACGTGGAATACTAAAAACAAAGTATTTGAACGTCAAAAACAGGGTAAGTCAGTCGACGGCCAACCTACCATCTTCAAAGATACCACGATAGGAAGACTCTACACCGTTCACCCCAATCAACATGAATGCTTCTTTCTACGCCTGCTTTTGGTGAATGTACCCGGTCCGACATCCTTTGAGTATTTGAGAACTGTAAACGGTACTATACATGACACTTACGGTAGTGCATGCCAAGCTGTGAATTTATTGGAGAATAACCAACACTGGGATAACTGCATCAATGACGCGTGCAAAACGTCAACCCCAAGTCAAATTCGTGCATTGTTTGGCATCATTTTAACAACTTGCTCTCCATCAGCTCCTACAGAGTTATGGGAAAAATATAAGTCAAAAATGTCCGAAGATATACTCCATCGAAAACAGTTAGAGACGTCAGATATGACTTTTGATTTTACATCAGAAATTTATAACTACACTTTAGTTATTATAGAAGATTTGTGCGTACGTATGGCAAACAAACCTCTTCAGGATTTGGGAATGCCTTCACCTAACCGTATCGCTGCTGTTTCGACATGTGTAGAATTGGATTGTGAACAAAGTTACAGTACGAGTGATCTTTTGTCGTATGTACAAAATAACATTTCCAAGTTAACGTCGGAACAAAAAGACATTTATGATACGATAATGCATTGTGTCGATAACAACGTTGGAGAAATTTTCTTTTTGGATGCGCCAGGAGGTACTGGTAAAACGTTTGTGATAAAACTGATTCTGGCATCAATTCGATCAAAAAATGATATAGCGTTGGCAATTGCGTCGTCCGGAATAGCCGCAACATTGCTGCCTGGTGGAAGAACTGCTCATTCCGCTTTGAAATTACCTCTGAATTTGCATTCTACAGAAACTCCCACGTGCAATATTTCCAAATCATCTGGGATGGGTAAAGTATTGCAGCAATGCAAACTTATTATTTGGGATGAGTGCACAATGGCACACAAAAAATCGCTCGAGGCTCTGGATCAATGCTTGAAAGATTTGAGAGGCAAGTCGAAACCCTTTGGCAGCACATTAATATTGCTTGCGGGAGATTTCAGGCAAGCATTACCTATAATACCTAGATCAACTCCTGCAGACGAAATGAATGCTTGCCTGAAAAATTCTAATTTATGGGCACACGTAAAAATAAATAATTTATAAAAATAATAAATGGCTAAGTGAAAGAGCGATTCTCGCACCCAAAAATATAGACGTCCACGAAATCAACAATATTGTTTTGACCAAGATTCGAGACCAGGCAGTCCTTTACAAGTCAGTCGACACAGTTTTGGAACCAAATGAAGCGGTTAATTATCCATCTGAATTTTTAAATTCCATAGATCTTTCAGGGTTTCCACCACACGTGCTACAACTAAAAATAGGCGTACCAATAATACTTTTAAGAAATATCAACCCACCAAAGCTTTGCAATGGCACGCGACTTGCCGTAAAAAAACAATGGAAAACCTAATAGAGGCCACAATCTTGACAGGGCCTTTTGAGGGTGAGGCTGTTCTTATTCCTCGCATTCCCATGATTCCAACGGATCTGCCTTTTCAATTTAAAAGATTGCAATTCCCAATTCGATTAGCATTTGCAATCACCATTAACAAAGCTCAAGGTCAATCATTAGAAAAATGTGGTATAGATCTTAATACTGATTGGTTTTCCCATGGACAATTGTACGTTGCATGTTCGAGGGTCGGTAAACCTGACAATCTATTTATATGTAGCGACAATTGGACAGCGAAGAATGTTGTATATTCGCAAGTTTTACGCAGTTAATTTGTATTGTATCTATCTATCTATCTATCTATATAAAAACGAGTTGTGTGTATGCATGTTTGTTTGTTTGTAAAAAGAGCGTTTGCATATGACGTCATTATTAGTACATAAGGCTTTGTATATGCACAGACAATGGAAAAGCCAAGAATTTTGTATATTCGCAAGTTTTACGTAGTTTGAAACACATATATAAATCTATCTATATTCACTGGTGGGACACAGGGACACAACTACAATGGCGCGTAACTAATAATGCGCGTAACGACTTACGCGCGCGGGGGGGCTTGGGGGTGCGCGAAGCGCCCCATCAACTAGGTGTTGGGGTGGCGCGAAGCGCCACCCCAACAGCTAGCATATATATATAAGATTGAGCTGTATGCGTCATGAAGTTGTTTGTCGACTGACGTCATGTTTGTCAACTGATGAAATTACATACCGGGACACCGGGACACAAATGACGACCGGGACACAGGGAATATAAATGACGACCGGGAACCTCAAAGAGAAATTACAGATTGGGACACCCGGACACAAATCACGACCGGGACACAGGGAATATAAATGACGACCGGGACATAGGGACACAACTACAACGGAGACGCCGGGGGCACAGGCGGGATATATAAATGACGACCGGGACACAGGGATTGTTCGAATAGAAATTACAGACCGGGACACAAATGACGACCGGGACACTGGGACACATGGAATATAAATGACGACCGGGACGCTCAAAGAGAAATTACAAACTGGGATACCGGGACACAATTGATGCATGTTCAAGAGTCAGTAAACCTGACAATCTATTTATATGCACAGACATTGGGACAGCGAAGAATGTTGTATATTCGCATGTTTTACGTAGTTAAAAACATATATATATATATATATATATATATATATATATATATATATATATATATATATATATATATATATATATATATATATATATATATATATATATATATATATATATATATATATATATATATATATATATATATATATATCTATATATATAAAAATAAGTTGTCTGTCTGTCTGTCTGTGGATCAGGTGATTTCGTTAATAATATACCATTTAAAACACCAAAATGAACATGCTGGAGTAGTCACTCGATGAGAGAGGGTGTCAGAACGGAGAATGAAGGTCCCAGGTTCAAATCCTGGTTAGGCTAAAAAAGGTAAAAAACTAAAAACTAAAAAAAAAACTGAAAAAACTAAAAAAAGGCAAAAACTACAAAAAAAAACTAAAAACTAATAAAAAAATAAAAAAGCTAAAAAACTAAAAAAACTAAAAAACTAAAAAAAAAACTTAAAAAAAAGGAAAAAACTGAAAAATAGAAGAGAAAAAGAAAACTAATAAAATTAAGAATAAAAATAAAAAAAAAAATAAAAAAGATAAAAACTAAAAAAAACTAAATTAGCAATCACCATCAACAAAGCTCAAGGGCAATCATTAGAATCATGAGGTATAGATCTGAATATGGATTGTTTTTCCCATGGACAATTATATGTTGCATGTTCAAGAGTCGGTAAACCTGACAATCTAAATATATGACGACACTCAAAGAGAAAGCGACCGGGACAAAAGGAATGTTCGATTAGCAATCAACAAAGCACCGGGACACAGGGAGTATAAATGACGACCAGGACATAAGTAAAAAAAAAACTAAAAAAACTAAAAAGAAGGTAAAAACTACAAAAAAACTAAAAAGAAAAAAACAACTAAAAACTAATAAAAAAACTAAAAAATCTAAAAATCTAAATAAACTAAAAAAGAAAAAAAAGAAAAAAGGAAAAAAATAAAGGAGAAAAACAAAACTAAAAAACGAATGTATATACAGACCGGGACACCGGGATACAAATGACGACCGGGACACAGGGAATATAAATGACGACCGGGACACAGGGACACAACTACAACGGGGACGCCGGGGGGCACAGGGGGATATAAATGACGACCGGGACACCGGGACACAAGGAATATAAATGACGCCCGGGACACTCAAAGAGAAATCACAGACTGGGACACCGGGACGCAAATGACGACCTGGACACAGGGAATATAAATGACGACCGGGACACAGGGACATAACTACAAAGGGGACGCCGGGGTCCCCTTTGTCATATAATCGTCATATAAATGACGATGGCGACTCAGGGAATGGTCGATTAGCAATCACCATCAACAAAGCTCAAGGGCAATCATTAGAATCATGAGGTATAGATCTGAATACGGATTGTTTTCCCATGGACCATTATATGTTGCATGTTCAAGAGTCGGTAAACCTGACAATCTATTTATATGCACAGACAATGGGACAGCAAAGAATGTTGTATATTAGCAAGTTTTACGTTGTTAAAAACATATATATATATATATATATATATATATATATATATCTATATTCACAGGTGGGACATAGGGACACAACTACAATGGCGCGTAACTAATATGGCGCGTAACGACTTACACGCGCGGGGGGGGGCTTGGGGAGGCGCGAAGCGCCCCCACCAACTAGGTGTTGGGGTGGCGCAAAGCGCCACCCCAACAGCTAGTATATATATATATATATATATTTATATATATATATATATATATATATATATATATATATATATATATATATATATATCTATCTCTATTCACAGGTGGGACACAGGGACACAACTACAATGGCGCGTAACTAATATGGCACGTAACGACTTACGCGCGCCGGTGGGGCCTGGGGGGGAGGCTTGGGGGGGGGGGCGCAAAGCGCCTCACCAACTATGTGTTGAGGTGGCGCGAAGCGCCACCCCAAGTTTCAGATATAACTGTATTGACCCAGCAGTGGTAAAATACTTATTTGTACCCTCGAGGCCCATAAGGCATAAACATGGCGTCATAGCCAAATTGACGTCATGATGAAACCTAGACGCTTTTTTATGTAATAGCAGGTTTACCGGTTTAATCATTTTCCCCTATCTTTTTCTGTGATTTTCTTGGGGTGGGGGGGAGTCCCTTTATAAATTATTTTCTGGTGTCGTTTGTGTGAAATAGCTGTAATGGGATACAACTAAAGTAAAATGTATTCTGTAGTGTCATCTATCAGAGAAAGGTATAAACCTAATCAGTCAACGTATCTGTGTTCTAAAAGCCTTATCTGTGTGCTATCGGAGTCCATCAGCAATCAAAAAATTGTGCACATGAATTTGAGACGATTGTACCAAATTGTATTAATCTTATAACACCGTCAGCTGAAAATTTTGAGAAAGAATGAGAGACTTCAGTTACATAGCTCACTCTTAAACCAACAAAAGCATCGCTCTTCCTACTTACACTCTCACACACTGCTCCTACTTCCAACTTATGCACTTAATGCCTAAACAACAGAATTTCTTCCTAGTCCATACTTTTTCTTTGTCAGATAGCTATTTAAATATGGTTATCCGGTCTACCACCCATATCTTTCCGGTGAATATAGTAGCAAAAAATAGTCTACCGCAACAGTTTACTTGAGATCATCTACAATGAAGCAAAAAAACTTTACTGTTTCCTCGTCAAAGGATCATGCTTTACCACACCCAAAGACAAGAGGTATAGTATTTGCTTTGGATTTGCTGACTCTGTTTTCTTATACTTGTACTAAAGACTTTTCCCGAAGTTTAACAGCCCCACTAGATCTTATTTCACCCACTTGGCCTCATTAGATGTCCCAAAGTAGTTGTTGATCCACGCTATCACTGGGGGTTACAAAAGAGTTTACCCCCTTTAAAACGTAGCATTAACAAGTCTATACGTCTTTTCTAAAAATAAACAGGGTTTCTCTGTTGTTATTTTTTTTTTTTAGTTTCATTTAAAATCAATTTTACATTGCCTTTTTTTCAGAAATCTTTAACTTTTTTTAGATTTTGCTGCTTTGAACAAATTTTCAATTTTACAGTACTGGACGTTGACGCATTTAGTTGTTTTATTGTTAGCTAGATTGTCCTTTTCTTATTATTTTTTCACGCTAGTGACTTATGGTTTAAAATTAGGAATTTTTCGTAAACCAAATATAGCTGTCAAAAAAGTCAATGGGTAGGACTATCAACCTAAGACTTAAAGAGGATACTTAGACCAAAGAAAACTGAAAAATATTACTTAGAAGATAATACGATCATAAGGGGTAGACTAAGGGGAAATACACATTTAATCTGTCTTTACGTATAGAGTACTTCACTTACATTTTAATTAGATCGTGATCCAATTACCCGTCTCTTGTGACTGACCTTCTTCTAAGAACAAGGGACAATTTTGTCCTTTTTTTTTAGCGAAAATTTTTCACTAACAATATATTTATTTTTTTTTCCAGGGGGAGGGGGAAAAAGGCTAAAGGCTTATACTTCTTCTCAAATTTTGTTTAATTAAGTCCTGAAAAGTGTTTTCAAAGGTCAAGTTGACTAAGTTCAAATCCTTTTCTTCCCATTTTCAGAAGGCTTTTTCTAAAAAAAAGGCTTAAGGCTGCCCAAAGGTTTCCCTGGAGTCAATCAGCACCCAGGCCTAGGAACAGTAGAGCTCATGACCTTCCTCCTGAAAATAATTGTAATGAAAAGGAACGTTACTCAAGCCTCGGACTCTACAGGTCATAACTCCTTACGACCTCGGCACGTCCCCAAACACCTTTTGAACTTTGCTGACTCCGGCGGGCTTAGAATAGCAGCCTAGAAGTTTCAAACCGTGAATAACCCTGGATCCAAAGACCTTCTAGGGCTCTAGATGTTGAGATGTGGAATTGATATTCTCGGAATAATAGAAACCAACTTCACAGGATTAATGAAAAACCAGGGGAAAACCGAATGAAAAACCAAAATTTAAAGATGAAAAAAAATTAGTAAAAGCCAAAATTCGAAGAATTAGAACCAAATACCTAAAAACCAAATAAACGAGTCATTCGCCAGGATCTACAATTTGCAAAAATAAAAAAAAATCTTGAACTGCCATTGAGGGATACTAGCGAAAGACTGACCAATGAAAAAAAAATACATTTAGTCAAACAAACAAACGAGAAACTAAAAAACTTGGAGAACCATCTTATTTGATTCCTGTTTTTAATAATTTTGCTCTTTACACAAA
Source organism: Artemia franciscana (assembly GCF_032884065.1). NCBI lineage: Eukaryota > Metazoa > Arthropoda > Branchiopoda > Anostraca > Artemiidae > Artemia > Artemia franciscana. The sequence continues at coordinate 4,566,341 of NC_088869.1, read as the reverse complement.
CCATTTGAGACCTGAGTAGTTGAAGTGGAAGAAGTGTGTTTGAAAATCAGCTAGCAAATGACTAAGATAATGGACATCAATCCAGCAGCGCAACCTCGACCTTAGCTGCGTTTAGCAGCTGCATTTCAGCTGCATTCATCAGCATTAGGACTTACTTTTGAAGTTGTGGAATCGTTCAAGTATCATTGGCTCCGTCATCACGGACATTGGATCTATCGAAGATGAAACTCAGTCTCGTATCGGGAAAACTACCTCAAACACGGCCCGACTCAATTGCTCCGTCTGGTCGGATTCCGGAATAACCCGCAGCACAGAGATGCGTATTTACAACATCACTGTAGACCAAGTTCCTTTCTACGGTGCCAAGACCTGGCCTGCAGCTGTTTAGGTCTTAAAGACTAGAGACGTGGCTCAAACCACGTTTTTCAGACGAATCGAAGGGATTAAAGGGTGAGAAATCGTCTCCAACACCCAACCGCTGTGACTTACCAACCAGACACTTAACTCACATCTGCTTGCTGCATGAATTCTTCGGTGGCTCAGCCACTTTCCTGCATGCCAGAAAAACGCAAACCAGAATTGTCTTCAGTTTCAAACGCTCAACACACGGCTTGATACGCCCGTGTGGAAGGCCTCGTTCTAGATGGAAGGACAGCCTTGGTCTTTTCCTATCATTGATCAGTAGTACCCCAGACAAATCATTCATGCAAGCTCAAGACTGTCTGGACTGAAGGCTCCAAATGGTTTCTCTTTCTACGCTTGACCGCCAGCTGGAGCAATAATTTATGTAAGTAAGTCAGTTTGACTTACTTTCGTATATTTGTTTGGACCCTTCCAGTTCCTCTGTTGATGGCTCTACTGATTTAAAGGTAAACGAGTGACCCTAGACTTTGTCTCGTTATATTATCGCTGGCTATTTCATGCATTTTCCATTGCTTACATATTCCCCATACAAGGCATTTTGTTTCAGAAGAAATTACGGTTAACATTAAATAACAGACCTGCAGGCTAAAAGAAAATCCCCTCTCCCCCATCATCCCAGTTTTCAGGTCTTTATTGCGCATGCCAAATACTCAAATAGGCTCAAAATGCGTTTTTAAAGTCAAAAGCTTTTTCAACTCTTTCAAATAAACTTCACACACATTTTAGGAAATGTACAGTAGTGGTGGTGTGCTGTGCAGCAAAATACAGGTTTGATGTGCAGTAGTGGTAAACGTTAAAAGTTACGCAAGTTAAAACGACCGAGTTTTTCTAGGTGTTTTCTTCACTTGAGTCAAAAAGATCAAAATTACTTGAAAAATAGATAATTTTTCTTGCATTGTTATTTAATTAGCCTTCAGAGAAAAGGAAAAAAAATACCGCTATAAAAAATATTTCATGCAAAATATTAATAACTCTAAAAAAGGGACGGATAAGGCCTCAAATTCATTATTGTCTATTGTTTGTTATTGTTATCGAAGGTTCTTTATTGCATGATAAATCACGTTTCAATTCCATTTTCTTTCCCATTACTAGCGTTTGTTTATAGTTTCAAATATTCCACATGTGGCGCAGTAACCTCCTTGGTATATATTTTTCTCTAGATGTTAAATACAAAAAACCGAATGGAAATAAAATTTACCGCCAGCCTAACTCAGGTTCAACTGAAGAACTATGTAATGTAGCACACAAATAGAGCTACGGTTCCTTGATTTTTGCAGAAACTACTGGTGACCATCACTACTCGTTTAAATTGCTCAAAAAGTGCAGTAACATATCAAGGGATATCCTTCTAGTAATAAATTAAATAAAAAAACAAATTTTTTTAACTGAAAGTAAGGAGCGACATTAAAACTTAAAACGAACAGAAATTACTCCGTATATGTAAGGGGATTTTCCTCCTCAACGCCTCGCTCTTTATGCTAAAGTTTGACTCTTTCTCTTAACTTTATTTTTTAAAACAGTAAATTACTTTAGCGTAAAGAAAAAGGCCTTTCGAAGGAAAATCCCCTTACATATACGGAGTGATTTCTGTTCGTTTTAAGTTTTAATGTCGCTCCTTACTTTCAGTTAAAAAAAAACGTGTTTTTTAATTTAATTTCTGAACGTTTTTGAATTAATGCATGTTTTGATTTTTGCTCTCCGCACATAAATAGTTAAAACGAAATTTGCATATTAGTTTTTTTTGGCTAAATGGCTTTCTCATAGTTTTAATCGAGAGATTTTGAGAAAAAAAGGAGCGGGGGGAGGAGGCCTAGTTGCCCTCCAATTTTTTGATTACTTAAAAAGGCAACTAGAACTTTTAATTTTCTGCGAACGTTTTCATTAGTAAAAATATACATAACATACGAATTATCGTACGTAAAGAACTTCTGAATTTGTATGTTTTTATTACGTATATGAGGGGGTTCACCACCTCATCAATGCCTCAGTCTTTACACTAAAGCTTAAATTTTGTCCCAAGTCCTTAAGAATGACCCCTGAATCACAAAGGCCGTAGAACAAATAGATGAAATTACTGAAAATACTTTAGCGTAAAGAGTGAGGTATTACGAGGAGGTGAGCCCCTCATATGCGTCATAATTTATGTTCGTTTTAAGTTTTAATGCTGCTTCTTAGTTTCAGTTGAAAAAACTTTTCATATTTATTTTTTCATTGTTTTTTATTAAATAATGCTAGGAAATCCTGCGCTCCCTTCATTGAAATCCTCTTCCCCCACGGCAAATTACTCCATAGAAAGATCCTCTCACTAGCCCCCCCTCAACTTCTCCCCCTCCAAACCAAAAAAATCCCTTGAAAACGTCTGTACACTTCCCAATAACCATTACTAAACGTAAACACTGGTCAAAGTTTGTAACTTGTATCCCCTCCCACGGAGACTGTGGGAGTGTAAGTCGTCCCCAAAGACATAGTTATTAGTGTTTTCGACCATGGTGAATAAAATGGCTATCTCAGAATTTTGATCCGGTGACAAGAGGAAAAAAGAGCGTGGGAGGGGGCCTAGCTGCCCTCCAAATTTTTTTGTCACTTAAAAAGAGCACTAGAACGTTTAGTTCCCATTAGAATGAGCCCTCTTGCAACATTCTAGAACCACCAGGTCGATACAATCGCCCCTGGGAAAAAGAAAGAAAAAAAAAACAAAGAAATAAACACGCACCCGTGATCGGTCTTCTAGCAAAAAATACCAATATCCACATTTTTGTAGATAGGAGCTTGAAACCTCTACAGTGGGGTTCTCTTATACGCTGAATGCAATGGTGTTGTTTCCGTTAAGATTCTATTACTTTTAGTGGGTGTACCCTCCTGTTTTTTAGAATAAGGCAAATTTTCTCAGGCTCGTAGCTCTTGATGGGTAGGACTAAACTTGATGAAACTTATATATTTAAAATCAACATTAAAATACAATTCTTTTGATGTAGCTATTGGTAGCGAAATTCCATTTTTTAGAGTTTCGGTTACTATTGAGCCGGGTCGCTCCTTACTACAGTTCGTTACCACGAACTATTTGAAAAAAAAACTCCACCTCCATTAAGATGAAGAAATTTATACCTAAATTATTTTTTGTAAATTTACTGATTACATTTGAAACAATTGGAACAATAAAAATAAATCCATAGCAAAACTAAAGTAATTTCAAAGATTTAATGATTATTAATAGTAATTTCAAAATAATTAATATAATGAAGAATGATAACATCAAGATAAAAACTTAATTGAATGACAGTGAGCAGGCCATGGTCTCCTCTGCTAATGCGTTTGTCAAGATTGAAACTTAAATATTCTACAAATCCTTGTGAAAAAAGGGGAAAAAAATAGCTTAAGTAGTCATATTAAAAAAAAAACTTAGTGCATTAAGTTTTCACTGACTTAATCATAAGTTTTAAACTTAGATAGGCATAGAATGAATCCGCCAGAAAAATGGAATTCTTTCAATTAAAAATGGAGTTGGAATTCAGAAAGTTATGGAACGATCTTTTCAGAGTCCTAAAAAGATTTAAATAGAAACCGAAAATCAGAACATTGTAATTTTTGACAGTCACAAAGTCACCAAAATAGAGTATGATAAACCCTTGACACCATTTAAAAAAAGACCAAAACAAAATTGATTGGAATTTTTCAGATTTGCTTTATATCACTGATTTTCAAATAATTTTTTGTGAATGTTTTTCAAGATCAGGCTATGAGATTATTTTTACTGCAACATTCTTCTAAGTAAACTTGTATCAGGGACCTAACTAGTGAGATATAGTTTAGTATCCTCCCAAAATTTAAATATACAAAATTTGTTTATATTAGTTTGTTGATTATTCACATGGTTCATTCGCAGAGATACAGGAGGAGTACTTACATAAAATCTTGTGATTGAGAAACTTTTCAGTCTCTTTGGAAGAACAAATTACATAAAAAAAACTAGCTTTTTTAACTGAAAGTAAGGAGCGCATTAAAAATTAAAACGAAAAGAAATTACTCCGTATATGAAATGGGCTGTCCCCTCCGCAATCCCTCGCTCTTTACTCTAAAGCTTTTAATTGTTTTAAAAAGTAGAATTGTGGCAAAGAGTCAAACTTTAGCGTAAAGAGCGAGGGATTGCGGAGGGGACAACCCATTTCATATACGGAGTAATTTCTGTTCGTTTTCAGTTTTAATGCGCTCCTTACATTCAGTTAAAAAAACTAGTTTTTTTATGTAATTTCTGAACGTTTTTGAATTAATGCATGTTTGATTTTGGCTCTCCACACATAAATAATTAAAATGAAATTTGCATATTAATTCCTTTTTTGGCTAAATGGCTTTTTCTTAGTTTTGATCAGACGATTTTGAGAAATAAGGGATGGAGAAGGAGGTCTAGTTGCCATAAAATTTTTCGGTTACATAAAAAGGCAACTATAAATTTTAATTTTTAACGAATTTTTTATTAGTAAAAAATATACGTAACTTAAGAATTAACTTACGTAACAAACTTTTATATTCTTTAATTCTTATTATGTATATGAGGGGGTTGGTACCCTCGTTAATACCTCGTTCTTTACACTAAATCGTAAGTTTTGTCCCAATTCTTCAAGAATGACCCCTGAATCAGAAAGGCCGTAGAATAAATAGTTGAAATTACTAAAAATACTATAGCATAAAGAGCAAGGTATTTATCTCCTCCTAAATACCTCGCTCTTTATACTAAAATATTTTTAGAAACCCTCATATGCGTAATAATCTCTGTTCGTTTTAAGTTTCAATGCTACTCTTTTCTTTCAATTGAAAAAACTTTTCCATGTTTATTTTTTCATTGTTTTTGTATAGTAATTTTAGAAAATCCTGCGCCCTTTTCATTGAATTTCTGTTCCCCCATGACATATTTCTCCAAGGAAAGATCCTCCCACATAGCCCCCTCCCCTCAACCCCACCCCCAAAACTAAAAAAAATCCCCTGAAAACGACTGTACACTTCCCAATAACCATTATTATATGTAAACACAGGTCGAAGTTTGTAACTTGCAGCCCCTCCCCCAGGGACTATGGGGGAGTAAGTCATTCCCAAAGACATAGTTCTTATGGTTTTTGACTATTCGGAACAAAATAGCTATCTCAAAATTTTTATCTGTTGACTTTGGAGAAAAAATGAGCGTGGGAGGGGGCCTAGGTGCCCTCCAATTGTTTTGGTCACTTAAAAAGGGCACTAGAACTTTTCATTTCCGTTAGAATGAGCCCTCTTGCGACATTCTAGGACGACTTGGTCGATACGATGACCTCTGGGGAAAAAAAAAAAAAAACAAACAAATAAACACGCACCCGTGATTTGTCTTCTGGCAAAAATACGAAATTCCACATTTTTGTAGATAGGAGCTTGAAAATTTTGCTATATGGTTCTCTGATACGCCGAATGCGATGGTGTGATTTTCGTTAAGATAATGTGTCTTTTAGGGGGTGTTTCCCCCTATTTTCTAAAATAAGGCAAATTTTTTCAGGCTCGTAACTTTTGATGACAAAGATTAAATTTGATGAAACTTATATATTTAAAACCAGCATGAAAATTTGATTCTTTTAATGTCTATTTTAGCATCAAAATTCCGTTTTTTAGAGTTTCGTTTACTATTGGGGCGGGTCGCTCCTTACTACAGTTCGTTACCACTAACTGCTTGACAAATCATTTATAATTTAAAATTTCCTTCTTTTCACTATGGGCTAAAATTTCACACAGGAGAACTAATGAGAATTGAAAAATAGAGGGCTATTATCTCTCTAGAAGTTGGATTTCATTAAGAAGTAATACCCTTAGTTTTATTTTTTCAGAAAAATTGGGAACTCGCATAAAATTTATCTTGATCTACAGAATCGAGTCCTAAATATATACCAAAACAAATTATTTATTTTATTGGATACTCATTTTTAAAATTAGCGGCTTTAGTTTTCTAGGTTTAATAAGTCTGGTTCCCATCTAGTTCTTGCCAACACAAATAAACAGTAAAATATATAAAGACGAAAATGTTTAGATGTTGGCCCAACTAAACAAAAATAAATTATTGGCCATCACTGTAACCGTAACTGATGTTGGTTACAGTTTTAGTTGAATTTACTCCACATTAGTACTTCTTCTTTCCTGTGCAACGGCATATAACAAATTAAAAGGGTTAACAAAGATTTCGGGGGACAATTCACTTTTAACATGTGTATTTATAATAAAACAATGCTCATAATTATTTAGAAGCTTTGGAATCAACGTGATTGGATTTATTTGTTGACAGAAAAATAAACCATTTGCATTAGATTCTGATTGGTGCCGAATTTTGATTCAGTCAAAAGATTCCAAGTCAATTTGATGGAAGAAATACAGTCAAATACATCCTGATGAAACTGTGTTTAAAATAAAATAGAAATATGTACATAGTTTGGCGAAAAAAAAATCTAATAAAAAAGTTTGGCAAAAATCTTGCCAAAAATTGAAATATGTATCTAAAATATAGATAAATAATGAAATTTCAAACAGTTCGTGGTAACGAACTGTAGTAAGGAGCGACCCGTCTCAATAGTAACCAAAACTCTAAAAAATTGAATTTTGATATCAATAGCTACATCAAAAGAATTGCATTTTAATGCTGATTTTAAATATATAAGTTTCATCAAGTTTAGTCTTACCCATCAAAAGTTACGAGCCTGAGAAAATTTGCCTTATTTAAGAAAATAGGGGGAAACACCCCCTAAAAGTCATAGAATCTTAACGAAAATCACACCATCAGATTCAGCGTATCTGAGAACCCTACTGTAGAAGTTTCAAGCTCCTATCTATAAAAATATGGAATTTTGTATTTTTTGCCAGAAGACAAATCACGGGTGCGTGTTTATTTGTTTTTTTGTTTTTTTTTCTTTTCCCCAGGGGTCATCGTATCGACCAAGTAGTCCTAGAATGTCGCAAGAGGGCTCATTCTAATGGAAATGAAAAGTTCTAGTGCCCTTTTTAAGTGACCAAAAAAATTGGAGGGCATCTAGGCCCCCTCCCACGCTCATTTTTTTCCCAAAGTCAACGGGTCAAAATTTTGAGATAGCCATTTTGTTCAGCATAGTCGAACACCATAATAACTATGTATTTGGGGATGATTTACTCCCCCACAATCCCTGGGGGAGGGGCTGCAAGTTACAAACTTTGACCAGTGTTTACATATAGTAATGGTTATTGGGAAGTGTATAGACGTTTTCAGGGGGATTTTATTTTGTTTGGGGGGTGGGGCTGAGGGGAGGGGGCTATGTTGGAGGATCTTTCCTTGGAGGAATCTGTCACGGGGGAAGAAAAATTCAAGGAAAAGGGCGCATGATTTTCTAGCATTACTATAAGAAAACAATGAAAAATAAACATGAAAACGTTTTTTCAAATGAAAGGAAGGAGTAGCATTGAAACTTAAAACGAACAGAGATTATTACGCATATGAGGGGTTCTAAAAATACTTTAGCATAAAGAGCAAGGTATTTAGGAGGAGATAAATACCTCGCTCTTTATGCTAAAGTATTTTTAGTAATTTCAACTATTTATCCAACGGCCTTTCTTATTCAGGGGTCATTCTTAAAGAATTGGGACAAAATTTAAGATTTAGTGTAAAGAGCGAGGTATTAACGAGGATACAAACCCCCTTGTATACATAATAAAAATATAAGATTATGAAAGTGTGTTACGTAAGTTGCTAATTTATAAGTTACGTATATTTTTTACTAATAAAAACGTTCGTTAAAAATTATAAGTTCTAGTTGCCTTTTTAAGCAACCGAAAAATTGGAGGGCAACTAGGCCTCCTTCTCCACCCCTTACTTCTCAAAATCGTCTGATCAAAACTAAGAGAAAGCCATTTAGCCAAAAAAAGAATTAATATACAAATTTCATTTTAATAATTTATGTGCGGAGAGCCAAAACCAAACATGCATTAATTCAAAAACGTTCAGAAATTAAATAAAAAAAACTAATTTTTTTAGCTGAAAGTAAGGAGCGACATTAAAATTTAAAACGAACAGAAATTACTCCGTATATAAAATGGGTTGTCCCCTCCGCAATCCCTCGCTCTTTACGCTAAAGTTTGACTCTTTGCCACAATTCTACTTTTTAAAACAATTAAAAGCTTTAGCGTAAAGAGCGAGGGATCGCGGAGGGGACAACTCATTTCATATACGGAGTAATTTCTGTTCGTTTTGAATTTTAATGTCGCTCCTTACTTTCAGCTAAAAAAATTAGTTTTTTTTATTTAATTTCATACAAAATTAAATATTGAAGGAACAGATAAGAGAAAATTTCACTTCTAGTTAAACATATACCAGCAAAAATTTTACGGGACGCCATCGAATGGTCGTTTTGGTCACTTAGTTGCTTGGTTCAGACAGATTTACCATCCTCTATCAGTGATTGTTTTAGCAAGCTAATAAAATATGAGTCCAAAAACGTAAAAATTTAGAGAAAATTTCACTTCTAGTTAAACATATCCCAGCAAAAATTTTACGGGACGCCATCGAATGGTCGTTTGTGTCAATTAGTTGCTTGGTTAAGACAGATTTACCATCCTCTATCAGTAATTGTTTTAGCAAGCTAATAAAATATGAGTCCAAAAAACAAAAATTTAGAAAGTTCAAACATAGAATAAAAATAAACATTCAAGATGCATTAAGTAGAAAAAAGTCAAAATAAAATGAAGATTTCTGCATAAGAAATTAAAGTAAACAACTTTTCAGTTAATAAATTGAAAATCGTTAATGCCACCAAATAGTTAATAATATTAGCAAACAGCAAGCTCATTTATTGTATTTCCTCATGAAATAGTGCCAATATTTGAAAAAAATTTATGATCAATTTGTTCCTGACAAGAATTCTCATTGCAAAAATTTATTCGGAAAAATAAAAATTTATAGTGTTTTCTCCTAGAAACTGATTCAAGCAAAAACAACCCTAAAGTTCATAATAGGCTCTTAAATGCAAGAAGTTTTACTTCAAATCCGTAAGATCAGTTTTCATGGGCAAAATTCTTTGTTGAAAAAAGAATTGAGAGTAAATAAAATATAGGAGGGCAAAAACTTATCAATAAGCTTTCGTTAAATCCATGCATAGATAAAATTAAAAAAGAAACGGAAACAGAAATTAAATAAAGTTTATTACCCTTCAAGTTCTGTTTTCAATTTCTTTGTACGTTTTTTTTTCTTTTTGAGTTTCTTACGGAATTTCATCTTGTGACTGCACCAGGCTTTTCAGATTAATCTTAAAACTATTATTAGAATACTAGAAAAAAACAACCATGTTGACTGTTCAGTTTGATTCTAAGACATGGGTGCTTTGTAAAGCCTAAGAAAATATGATGTGCTTTTTTAAAGGTTTATAAAAAAAAATAGTTTTAGGGACTCTTTTGACTATCATAATACCAAAGAAGAAGCAGCAGAGAAACTATAGTCCAAGGCCAATAAAAAAGGGTAAGTAGACATAGACAAAAACTAGGCTTTCTTGCAAACTGGTTAAAAAAAAGCCATGCCATCCTAAAATGGAGCTTAACAGAAAAAAAATAAAGGCACTCAAAATTTCATGCGGAGAAGAAACAAATGAAGCCCAGGATTGAATGAGGTAGAGGAAGAGTGGTTTAAGGTACCTGGAGAAATCTGGGGAAGGGTGTGCGAAAGCAGAGGATGGTTGGTCCCCAACTCCCCATTGCACTTCCTTGCTGAAGGGCCAAGGAACGGAGATCAGTACCGCTGATAGGGACTGTAAAGTCAAATGCCGTATTCTGTAGTTTACTTTTACTTGTAGTAGTGGAAACATATTCACCTATTATGCTCAGCATGAACTTGTAATACTTTGATGGAGCTGTCTTATAATCGACACGACATCGATAAACGCCAGCGTCTTCTTCCACAAGGTCAGTGATCTGGAGTTTGGCAGCAGATATTCCAGTCTGTTCCGCAGATATGAACCATGCTCTTTTCCCCAGCTTGGTTGGGTCTGACCAGTGATGACCAAAATTACTCGTAGCTCGAGCATCATAACTGAAAAAAAGAAATTTTCAGAAGATGGAAAAATAAAACCCTGTTCACTTACACATGTTTGAGTCGGAGCAACGTCTATAAGCTTAAACACAACATCAATAGACAACTTCAACGTCTATAGAGACTAAATATACCAAATTCTTATCTAACTATTTGACCATGACACATTACTATTACTAAATTTTGAATCGACAATTTTTCTGCAAGTAACACAAATCAAACAAATCAATACAATTGGTTGAAGAGTTCGTTCATAGGAGGACAACGCCAAACTTTCTTTACCGTTGCACAAAATCCAGATGCACAAGTGGATACAGTGAGAGGTCTCACAGTTAAAATATATACAAACTTAACAGTTATCCACATTTTCAATGTAGGAGGGCTAGAAGAAACAGGTAGCGTTGACTAACTGCACAAAGTGTTTGTAACTGGAAATTACCAAATATAAGATGGCACTCATGGAATATATTTACTTCCAGAAAATTTTAAACAAGATTTGAGCCACTATTGGATCTCAGTTTCACTTCTACCCTCTCTAAACATTGTTTAGAGTTGATTAAATAGTTTTTAAAAGTACTTGACAAAGAAAATAACATTTTTAGTTACACAAGTGATCAGTTTTCTTTGTTGTCCAATGTACAAGTCTGTAAAGAGCTATTGCCTGGTCTACACAATAGGAATATTCTTGAAAAAAAGTGTTTTAAATTATTTGCCATAAGTGGTTTAGAATTCACAGCAGTATCTTCCATTTAAAATGATTACAAACATTTTCTTAGCAGCCAGAAGAATGCAAACTGCCATGCTTACTTTTAACTCATGAGCTAAATTTTTATTTGCTGTCGTTCTAAGAGGTACGAATTTGAAACATGGTGCGCTGGTCATTATTTCTAAAAAACACTTATTTTTATTAACAAAGAAACCCCCAAACTCGTTCAAACTTTCTCCGGCAATATCGCTGTACAGTAAAAAGAGAGATCAAGTCATCGAGGAACGAAATTTACAAAAAAACCTCCAATCAGATATCATATTTTTTTTTTTAACTCTCATATTTGATATTCCCGAAATTCTAAATTTGCAAGCTGTGGTTTGTCACATTAATCAGCTTAGTTTGAGTCTCCCCTCATTCTTTTATTAAGAAAAACTTTTTTTTTGTCAACTGAAAGTAAGGAGCAGCATTTAAACTTAAAACGAACAGATGTTACTATGCATATTAGGTGGTTTACCCAACCTTCAATACCTCACTCTTTACGCTAAAGTTCGAATTTTGGTGCAATTCTTCAAGAATGGTCCCGGGATTACAAAGACTTTAATGAGAATGAATAGCTCTTATGAAAGTACTGAAAAACTTTAGTATAAAGAGAGAGGTGTTGGCGAGGTGGCGAACACTTCATATGCGCAATAATTTCTGTTCGTTTTGAATTTTAATGTTGCTCCTTACTTTCAATTGAAAAAACTTGTTTTTTAATGAAACTTCTGATCGCTTTTTGGGATCAGAGCGTCTGATCCCACTTGAAAATCTGGCGCCCCCTTTATAGAAAATTCCCTTCCCTCATGAAAGGTACTTCCATGGAAAAACCTTCCCACGTAACTTTCACCCTAAGACCCCACCCCCACACCAAAAAATCCCACCTGAAAACGTCTGTATACTTCCCAATAACCAATACTATATGTAAAAAATGGGCAAAGTTCACAACTTGCAACCCTTTCCCTGGGGATAATGGGATTAAGTCATCCTAAAAGACATAGTTATTAGATTTTTTCGACTATGCTGGCTAAATGTCTATCTTAAAATGTTGATCAGGTGACTTTGGGAAAACAAGAGCGTGGGAGGTGGCTTAGTTCCTCCCAATTTTTTCGTCACTTGGAAAGGGCACTAGAACTTTTAGTTTGCGTTTGAATGAGCCGTTTCATAATATTCTAGGACCACTAGGTCAGAACGCTCACCCCTGGGAGGAAAAAATAAATAAACACGCATCCGTGACCTTTTTTCTGGCAAAAAATATAAAATTCCACGTTTTTGCGGATAGGAGCTTGAAACCTTTATACTGGGGCTCTCTGACACGTTGAACCTGATGGCAGGATTTTCATTAAGATTCTATGACTTTTAAGGGGTGTTTCATTCTTTTTTCAAAATAAGTCAAATGTTCTCAGGCTCGTAACTTTTGATGGGCAAAATTAAGCTTGATAAAAATGATATATTTGAAATCAGTATAAAAATCAAATTCTGTTGATATATCTATTGGTATCAAAATTCAATTTTTTTTTTAGTTTTGGTTACTATTGAGTCGAATCACTCCTTACTTATAATTCATTACTGCAAACCGTTTGATTCTTATTCCCGGTACATTATTTCCATTAACCTTTCATAAGATTATTTGTTATCTGACTTTGTATTTAGCCGAAAAGTTGAATGTCAGATACTTTCTATAGCTTAAGTAGTTCAGACATGTCATGTTTCTTTGGAAAGTCAATACATATTTATTTGCTCTATATTCAACAGTAGACAAGAAAAAGTTAATCCCAGACTTAGTTATAAATTCACCAGATCCAATTACAGTGCAGAGCACAATGGATAATTACAGTGTATATTACTAAACTAGTAGTTTAGATTATGACATTGCAGCACTATAGCTTAGATTATTTTGTACGTTAAAAAAAGGAAGAAAGATCAGAATATGATGCATAAATTGTCTTTTCATGTTCATTTACGGTATGTATACTATAAATATAAATAAAAACATGCGTTAAACCATTTGCTTATCAAGAGCCATGTTTCCAACGCCATTACTAAACTAAATTCTAGAAGTTATTGGCATCAACAGCTAGATCTTTTTCGTCTTATTTTCTGAGTAGCCAAACGTCTATGCAAAACCTAAATACTCTTAACAATGTTGCTCCTAACAGCCTTAGTTTTTACTTTATTAAAAGTATTTAGTTCTCTCTCACGCTTCTGAACTGAGGAAAGCACTCATTAAATTTGAAATTGCAGTCTTTTTCCCTTCCAAGCTACACTTCAAGCCGCTGGACAAGTGAAACATATGTAGAAAAAGATACGTGCTTTTCCAACTTTTTTTTTATCATTAATGTTCAAATCAACCTTTGATAAGAACTGCTGCTCTATATACCAAGAAATGGCAATTATTCCTCAATATTTTGATTGTCTTTACTGAATGATATTTTCTATAAGTACCGGCGATTTTGAAGCCCCCTCCACAATCATCATTTTCGTTAACACCACCAATCAAAATTTGGAGATACAAATTTTGTTCATTGTAGTTGAAGGGTTTGGATATTATACCTGTAAGGAAGACCCTCCACCAGCCTACAGCTCTCAGGGCAAGGGTTGTAAGTTATGCCCTGGTGACGTATAAGGTTCTTATAGGACGGGTGGTCCTATATGCTTTGGAGGGGACTCGTAATCGAAAGTTTTAGTGCCCTTTTTAAGAGTAAAAGTGATCTGAGCGCAGCTCCCCCCACCCCCACACACACGTCGTGTTTTCCCGAAATACATCAAATACAAATTTTGAGACAGCCCTTTTTTTCAAAATAGTCCACAGGTCATACAACAAGGCTTTTGGGGTTGATACAAACCATCAGAGCATGAGGGTGAGGGTGGTAATTTGTGCCCCTAAGGCCTTTAAAGTTCTTATGGAATGGATGATTGTATAAACTTTAAAAGTGGCTCATTTGATTTAAGTTAGAAGTTTTAGTTCCCAAACTAGACCCCACCCCCCAGAGACCCCTCTTTTCACCAAACGCATCTGATTTAAATTGTAGATTGGCAATTTTGTTTAAAATCGTCCCAAGAACGTATAACATTGCCTCCAGGGCAAACATAACCTCGCAGAGCCCCGGGGTAAGGATTTTCAGTTAGGTCCTGGGGATATATTAAATAAAAAAAACAAGTTTTTTTTTAACGTGAAGCAAGGAGCGGCATTAAAACTTAAAATGAACAGAAATTACTTCGTATATGAAAGGGGCTGCTTCCTCATCAACACCCCGCTCTTTACGCTAAAGTTTCTTGCTGTTTTAAAAAGTAGAGTTAAGAGAAAGAGTCAAACTTTAGCGTAAAGAGCGGGGCGTTGATGAGGAAGCAGCCCCTTTCATATACGAAGTAATTTCTGTTCGTCTTAAGTTTTAATGCCGCTCCTTACTTCCCGTTAAAAAAAACTTGTTTTTTTATGTAATTTCTGAACGTTTTTGAATCAATACATGTTTTGATTTTGGCTCTCCGCAGATGAATAATTAAAATGGAATTTGCATATTTATTTGTTTTGGCTAATTGGCTTTCTCGTAGTTTTGATCTAATGATTTTGAGAAAAAAAAGGAGCGGGGGAGGAGGCCTTGCTGCCCTCCGATTAATTAAATTTTATCTTTAAAATTTATTTACTCCCTATATGAAGTGGGCTGTCCCCTCCTCAACGCCTCGCTCTTTACGCTAAAGTTTTTAATTGCTTTAAGAAGAAGAATTGTGGCAAAGAGTCAAACTTTAGCGTAAAGAGCGAGGGATTGCGGAGGGGACAACCCATTTCATATATGGAATAGTTTCTGTTCGTTTTAAGTTTTAATGTCGCTCCTTACTTTCAGTTAAAAAACTAGTTTTTATTTAATTTCTGAACGTTTTTGAATTAATGGATGTTTGATTTTGGCTCTCCGCACATAAATTATTAAAATTAAATTTGCATATTAATTCTTTTTTTTTGGCTAAATGGCTTTCTCTTAGTTTTGATCAGACGATTTTGAGAAATAAGGGGTTGGGAAGGAGGCCTAGTTGCCCTCCAATTTTTCGGTTACTTAAAAAGGCAACTAGAACTTTTAATTTTTAACGTACATTTTTATTAGTAAAAAATATACATAACTTAAGAATTAACTTACGTAACAAACTTTTATATTTTCAATTTTTTTGTTATGTATATGAGGGGGTTTTCCCCCTCGTTAATACCTCGCTCTTTACACTAAATCTTAAGTTTTATCCCAATTATTCAAGAATAACTCCCGAATCAGAAAGGCCGTAGAATAAACAGTTGAAATTACTAAAAATAGTCTAGCATTAAAAGCGAGGTATTTATCTCCTCCTAAATACCTCGCTCTTTATGCTAAAGTATTTTTAGAACCCCTCATATGTGTAATAATCTCTGTTCGTCTTAATTTTTAATGCTACTCCTTACTTTCAATTGAAAAAAAAACTTTTTCATGTTTAATTTTTCATTGTTTTCTTTATAGTAATGCTAGAAAAACCTGCGCCCTTTTCATTGAATTTCTCTTCCCCCATGACATATTCCTTCAAAGAAAAATCCTCCTACATAGTCCCCTCCCGTCAACCCAACCCCAAACCAAAAAATCTCCCTGAAAACGTCTGTACACTTCCCAATAACCATTACTGTATGTAAACACTGGTCAAAGTTTGTAAATTGCAGCCCCTCCCCCAGGGACTATGTGGAATAAGTCATCCTCAAAGACATAGTTATTATGGTTTTCGACTATGCGGAACAAAATGGCTATCTCAAAATTTTGATCCATTGACCTTGGGAAAAAAATGAGCTTTGGAGGGGGCCTAGGTGCCCTCCAATTTTTGGTCACTTAAAAAGGGCACTAGAACTTTTATTTCCGTTAGAATGAGTCCTCTTGAAATATTCTAGGACCACTTGGTCGATACGATGACCCCTGGGAAAAAAAAACAAACAAACAAATAAAGACGCACCCGTGATCTGTCTACTGGCAATAAATACGAAATTCCATATTTTTGTAGATAGGAGCTTGAAATTTTTACTATAGGGTTCTCTGATACGCTGAATGCGATGGTATGATTTATGATTCTATGACTTTTAGGGATTGTTTTCCCCTATTTTCCAAAATAAGGCAAATTTTTTTTCAGGCTCGTAACTTTTTATGACAGAGACTAAATTTGATGAAACTTATATATTTAAAATCAGCATGAAAATTTGATTCTTTTTGATGTATCTTTTAGCATCAAAATTCCGTTTTTTAGAGTTTCGTTTACTATTGAGCCGGGTCGCTCCTTACTACAGTTCGTTACCACGAACTGTTTGATAAGGTTTTTATGGAATAGGTGGTCGCATTAAATTCAGATGGGTCTCTTTTGATTTTAAATTGGAAGCTATAATGCCCTTTTTAAGAGTCAAAGTGATTTGAGTGCAACTTCCCTCCCAACCGTAAAAATCAACTTATGTGCATTAAACTGATAATGGAAATTTATTTGTATTTTTATTTTCAGTAAAGTGCAAATTATGTTCCGGCCATGTGAAGGCATATGGGCTTTGAGCCATACTGATGTTAATTTCTCCTCATTTGGAGTTTGACTCAGTTATTTATTGTAATTTCTGTTCCTTTTGGGTTTCCTTTATTTATCAATCCTGATTTGTGATAGTTTTAAACTTGGTAGATTATTTGATTCTATTTTTGTTCATTTTTGGTTTAATGGAGTTCTTTACTTTTCTTTGATTAAATAAAAAAAACAAGTTTTTTTTTTAACTGAAAGTAAGGAGCGACATTAAAACTTAAAACGAACAGAAATTGCTCCGTGCATGAAAGGGGCTGTTCCTTCCTCAGCGCCCCACTCTTTACGCTAAAGTTTGACTCTTTTTCTCAATTCTACTTTATAAAACAGTAAATATTTTTGACTTGCTACACTACGTAAATTCGAAATCTCGAATCTTCTCAAAGAAGATAACCGAGACACTTTGACGCTTCAAACTCTTTAAATTTCCAGAAGTCAAATTTAAATCCTTAATTCTGAGCAAAAACTAGCTTTGACCATTTATTTCCTTTCAAGCACACAAAAAGGGTTAAAACTTCTTAAAAGAATTTCCTCTCTATCTTTCCACAATATAGTTAAGCACTTTTGGCTTTCTTTTTCTGAATATCAAGTTACAATCAGTCTATAATCTTCGCTCTTTCCCTTTTTTCAAAAGCCATTATGATAGCAAATTAGGTTTTGTGTATGGCAGGAAATAGAAGACCAGAAATGTTCTTGAATTACATTCGACGCGCTAGACAAAGACTAGAAGAAATAACTTAAGGAAAGACTTGCAAAAGCTTGCAATGGACTGCAGTAGACTTAATAGACTTAATGCGAAGACTTAATAGCTTTACAATAGAGTTAATACAATAGAGTCTTACAATAGACTCTTGAAATAGACTTAAGGGAAGACTTTCAGTAACTTGCAACAGACTGCAGTAGACTTAATGGGTAAACTTACAATAGACTTAATATAATAGACTCTTATAATTGACTTGGGATAAAGAATGACACATTGCCCAAGATTGTCCTTTTCGGCCAACTGTCTAGGGCTAAACGGAAAGTAAGTCGTCCTCGTCTGGGTTGGGAGGATTTCCTAAAGAAAGATTTAAACGAAATGGGAGCTTCCTAGGAGGGTGTAAAGAGGGAGGCTTTGAATAGATTGCGATGGAGGTGAAGCATGCGTAGCTGTGTTGGCATTAGGCAATCTGGTGCTGCGGTGAATTGCTAGTGAGTTATAGCCTGTAGAATGTCTGCGTTCTTTCTGCTCTAGACATGTAGCTCATGTGAATGTGAACCCTTGGTTTGCAAGTCTAGTTTAGTAATTTAATGAGCTATTTTAGTGTGTGTGAAACCCTTATTGCACTATATCTAAACTGTAGCAATTAATTTCAAAAGACCGTCCACGCTGTTGATTGTATACCACAAAGACTTCCCAGACGATCGAAACTAAAATACCGTGACAAAATACGTAATCTTGCCTATATATATTTTTTCAGCCAAATTCTTCAAATTGATAAAAATACAATCATCAAAATATATGCTGATTCCAATTATAAAAAATATATTCAGTTTTAAGTTACCCGTCAAGAACCTATATATAAATATATATATATATATATATATATATATATATATATATATATATATATATATATATATATACATATATATATATATATATATATATATATATATATATATATATATATATATATATATACATATATATATATATATATATATATATATATATATATATATATACTTTATATAATACCTTAAGAGATTTTTTCCTTTCAATGTGTTTTTCTCTGGGAACATTCCTTATCTAAAAACCCATGTAATGAAGCAATATTTTTAAATTAGTTCATGTGGTTCAAGAGGACTTTTACAAGTTTTCCCTTGTATAGGAAAAATGATATCGGTATACTAAATGAGACTCGTATCTAGGGAAGAGCTTAAAACTGGAGTTCTCAGAATTAGGAGAGAGAACTAGATTAATTTTTTGGATAAGTTTTATAAGAAACCTAGTAACAGGCAAAGAACAAAATTGTTTTGCATCTTTGATTTTAGCTTACTTAGTTTTTTTTTCTTATAAAAAGAAAATTAGAAAAGCTAAATGGTTAAAAGGAAATGCTCTTTGTTACATTTCTCAAACTTCAGAATAACTTGTGATTAGGAAAAAAAACTATTTACGACTCTTCTTATGCATAAATTAAATTAAAAAAAATATTTTTTTTTTTTCAACTGAAAGTAAGGACTGACAAAATGATAAAAGAAAAAATGTTCGGGCAGAGGCTGTGTCGACCGAATTTTGACTCATAGGTTAATGATTGAAAAGTGTCTGAATTATCAAACACCTTTTGTTCTCAGATTTATAGCTTATTAGCAAGCGTTCAATTCTATTGATAGAAGAGATTTAGATAAGATCTTATCCTTGTATAGTATACCAGACAAATACATTAAAGTGATTAGCGCTATGCAAGAGAATAATACTGCTGCGATTAAGGTAGGAAATGAGGTTAGCAGCTGGTTTTGTATTAAATCAGGAGTTAAGCTGAGTTATGTTCTATCCCCCTTGATATGGATTATTTTGACAGACTTTGTCTAAATGGAAATGGGTGGGTGTAAAGAGAGAGGCTTTGAATAAATCTGGATGGAGGGGCAGCATGCTTAGCTGTGTTTGTCTCAGTCGGCTTGGTGCTGCAGTTGTTAGTAGTAGTAGTCATAGTAGTAACCTAAGCGTAAGTCTTGAATGTGTTTCCTGGATTTAGATTATGCTGATGATTTAAGCATCCTAAATGAAAAAGCGAGCAAAATGAACGAACTTTTAGAGGTTTTGCGAGTTCCGGGTACTAGATTAGGTTTGAAAATTAATGTTAAGAAGACTAAGTCGCTAAGGCCAGAAATAAGTGAAGATGAAAAGAGTACGTTGGGTAACGAAAAGATATATCAGGTGGATAGCTTCACTTGCCTTGGCACTATCAAACAGTTCGTGGTAACGAACTGTAGTAAGGAGCGACCCGGCTCAATAGTAAACGAAACTCTAAAAAGCAGAATTTTGATACTAAAAGATACATCAAAAGAATTTGTTTTTCATG
Source organism: Artemia franciscana (assembly GCF_032884065.1). Taxonomy (NCBI): domain Eukaryota; kingdom Metazoa; phylum Arthropoda; class Branchiopoda; order Anostraca; family Artemiidae; genus Artemia; species Artemia franciscana. The sequence goes on along the minus strand of NC_088869.1, from coordinate 4,546,507 downwards.
CTGATTTTAAATATATAAGTTTCATCAAATTTAGTCTTTGTCATCAAAAGTTACGAGCCTAAGAAAATTTGCCTTATTTTGGAAAATAGAAGGAAACACTCCCTAAAAGTCATAGAATCTTAACGAAAATCACACCATCGTATTCAGCGTATCAGAGAACACTTTAGCGAAAATTTTAAGCTCCTATCTACAAAAATGTGGAATTTCTTATTTTTTGCCAGAAGACAGATCACGGGTGCGTGTTTATTTGTTTTTTTGTTTTGTTTTTTTTTTCCCAGGGGTCATCGTATCGACCAAGTGGTCCTAGAATGTCACATAAGGGCTCATTCTAATGGAAATGAAAATTTCTAGTGCCCTTTTTAAGTGACAAAAAAGGGCACCTAGGCCCCCTCCCACGCTCATTTTTACCCAAAGTCAACAGATCAAAATTTTGAGATAGCCATTTTGTTCAACATAGTCAAAAACCATAATAACCATGTCTTTGGGATGACTTATTCCCCCAAAATCCCCGGGGGAGGGGCTGCAAGTTACAAACTTTGACCATAGTTTACATACACTAATGGTTATTGGGAAATGTACAGACGTTTTCAGGGGAATTTTTTGGTTTCGGGGGGGGGGGGTGCTGAGGGGAGAGAGCTATGTGGGAGGATCTTTCCTTGGAGGAATATGTCATGGGGGAAGAGAAATTAAATGAAAAGGGCGCAGGATTTTCTAGCATTACTATAAATATTCTACGGCCTTTCTGATTCAGGGGTAATTCTTAAAGAATTGGGACAAACCTTAAGCTTTAGTGTAAAGAGCGAGGTATTAACGAGGAGACAAACCCCATCATCAAGCACCATGAGCCAAGGCTCATATATCTTCAAACCAAGTTTTTCATATATCTTCAAGCAAAGTTTAGAATATTGGAAGCTACAGGGATGACAGTCTAATTGTCTAAGGAATGTTCAGGGTACCCGAAAGAACGACTGATGGTATTTCAAACAGTAGTGTACGAAAAATGCAGTTCTATCCCACTTTCTAGGGCTATAATGAGAGAAAAGTTGAGATGGCTTGGGCACGTTCTATGGATAAAGGATGACATATTGTGCAAGATTGTCCTTTTTGGCCAACCGTCAAGGACTAAGCGGAAAACAGGTCGCCCGTGGTTAGGGTGGGAGGATGTCATAAAGAAGTATTTAAGAGAAATGGGAACTTCCTGGGAGGGCGTAAAGAGGGAGGTTTTGAATTGATCTGGATGGAGGAAGAGCTTGCGTAGCTGTTTTGGCCTCAAGCGGCTTGGTGCTGCGGTGAGTTGTTAGCAGTAGTAGTAACAGTAGTAATCGTACTAACCTAACCGTAAGTCTTAAATGTGTCTCTAATAACGGACAAGTACCGAACATTTAATTTCAGTTCAAATGAGCCTTATCTTGATCTTCCAGACCACTGGATCTGGCAAAAAACTCAAAATTCCACATTTCTGTAGATGGGAACTAGAAACGTCTGCACTAGGGTTTTCTAATGCGAAGCGAGTTCGTTACCAAGACCTGTTTGATGAAGTTCATATGATTTGATGATAACTATGATGGCGTGGATAAACATTTTTATGACGAAACTCATGGCCCCAGATTGCTAAAAACTTCAGGCCTAATATGACGCTACTCAATTTTTAACCTACCCTATAGTTGTCTTTATTGAACTTCCTTTCAAAGGAATCAACAGTTTTCAGAGACACCTTCTCTCGGGAGACCGTTCCAAATGGAAGTGCAACAACTTATAAAGTTGTGTTTCAAGAAGTGGGGTCTCTCCTTTTTTTATGTAATCCACCTGTGCATTTTTTCTCCGTGTTTGCTGCATTGGCAAACGGCGGCTCAATTCGAGATAGCTCACCAAATGAATGTTTGAGGATGTACTTCTAGAAAACAGGCATTGGTACCATATAAATCTCCATTCGAGATAGCTCACCAAATGAATGTTTGAGGATGTACTTCTAGAAAACAGGCATTGGTACCACATAAATCTCAATTAGAGATAGCTCACCAAATGAATGTTTGAGGATGTACTGCATTGGCTTGGCAAACGGCGGCTCAGTTAGAGATAGCTCACCAAGTGAATGTTTGAGAATGTACTTCTAGAAAACAGGCATTGGTACCATATAAATCTCTCACTGGGAGGTTGTAAAGTTTACCGATTAGATCTACAGAGGATCTTTTTAATGGATCTTTGATCTGCAGGATTGTTGCCAGTACGGTTCTACAAACACTGCAAATACTGACATCTTTATTTTTGCTATAGGCCTAATGCATGGCTTATAGAAAGGGAAAATCGAACTAAATGATGCAATTCTTAGAACTCTTAATCCCCGCCAGTTTTCTTGCTCTAAAGGATTGAACCATATAATGATGTCATTTATATTGATATAAATGATGGACTATGTACGAACGATAGCAATTTTTGGTTTCATAGTGATCTTTACGTCTAGCAAATGAAGCGTATTTCTAAAAAAATATCTAGTTTTGGGAATAAAAAAGTCTCGGAAAAAAAAAAGGTGAACATATCACTGCTACTAAGGCTTCCAAAACACAATCTTATTTAATTTTCAAGATTTGGTTCGGAGGATGAATTTTTGGGGTGGGAAGTTTTCCAGATTTTGGGTGGGAGGCTTTTGGTCGGTGTGTGTAGCACGTTTTAATTTGTTCCACTACTATTTTTAAGGAATCTGAAGATGTTTTTCCAAGAAAAAAACAACTAAACTTTGGGATATAGGTAAATGTTTTTCAGTTTCCTGACCCCCCCCCACTCCTACCCAATTTTCCAAGGATCTTTTTTAAAATAAGTCATTTTCATATTAAGACAAATATCAATACTTTTTACCGCATTTAAAGTTCTTTAATTTAGTAACATCATGCATATTCATTGTAATCTGAATCGCATTCATAGCAGCCATAGTTTGTTAATACGTAATAGCACTCATATTTTGGATCTCAAAAAATATTCAACGCGTTTTTTTTTTTCAAATGAAAGCTAAAAGTAATATTGAAACTTAAAACGAACAGAAAATATTTTATATATATGAGAGTGGGGCGCTGCCCCATCTTTAGTCCCCCACTCTTTACGCTAAAAGTTTTGTGGTGTTATAAAAAGTTTTACTCCAATTCAATGACCATTGTGTTTAATCAGGCTTTCGTATAGAATTAAAAGAAAAATTCAAAATTTAGCATAAACAGTGGAGGGTTGAGAAGGAAAGGCCCACCTCACACATGGAAGAATTTTTGTCCGCTTAAGCTTTAATATCTTTCTTCAATATCGTTTAAAAAAACTTGTTTTCTGTCTAATTTCTGGATATTTTTAACTGAATGCACGGGCCAAACCAAATTTGAGTACGGCTACTTCCGGACTACTTCCGGACTCTTCAACCGAAATTATTAAAACTTGATTTTTTTGATGAATTTTTATCCACTTTATATTTTTGGGCTATGTAAACTTTAAAATTTTCCCCAAATTGCTGCTATTAAGGGAGCATTTGAGTAATTACTGTGACTTTAAAGATCTCTTTCTTTTCTTTTCCTGCTCTCAAAAAATTTGTGTAAATTCATTAAACCCATCTTAAGAAATAAGAACATCCAAGATTTTTTTTTTTATCTTTTATGGTGCCAGCAGTCCTTGACTTACCATGGGTAGAGTAGAGAGTCAAGATTCTTCCTACAGATCAATTATTTTAGTTACTTTACTTGTACTTGAATTAAGACACAAGCTTTATACCTTTTTCGGGCACTAGGAGGCGGCAAATAGTTGCTTTCCATTGTGTGCCGCCAAGGGTAAAGTGGGCAGTGATTTCAACCCAAGAGAGGTCCCATTAGCAGCCATGTCGTTTGAACTCTCCAATAGGCTTAGACGTCTATAGTACTCTTAGATACCGACTTAAAAAAAATTTTAAGAGAGATATTGGATAAGAAACAATATTAATTAGCAATAGAAGAAAGAGTAGCAAGATTCAAAATGAAATGAGCAATTACAAATAGAATACCCAATAAAAAGTTTAGAGGGATAGATCTATCTAGTTGGATCCGTTACGTAATTTCATGCTAGTTAAGAACAGTTGGGCGAAACAAATAATTGACAAGATTTTCTAACCTGTAGATTGGCTTTCTTTCATTTTCATAAAACCAAAGAACTAAATAGCCGTTGTCAAGTGGATCGTGATGTGTTCTAAAGTTTGAGTAGCCACTTTGAGCAATATTTTTTCTATGTAAGAGAGCACTCTGCTCGGTTGGTTTCCAAGAAAGATCTGGATGATCTGTTGACTCTACACTAACATCACAGACAAACTCCACTCTACCACCGACTACACCAGTAACTTCAATTACTTGTGCTAGAAAAAAAGTATTTATCATTAACTATAAATTTAAAAATAAAGTGTCAAATGAATTTTAAATTTCATTTTCTCAATCGTCTTCGTTATTTCTCGTTATGGCTTTTTTATCTGCAGCGTATTGTGTAATAAATAATGTTTGTGGAACAGTCGGGGGAAGAAGGGCAAGGTCTCTCCCTAAGATGGAAAAAATAAAATGCCTACTAAATAGAACATAAGGGAATGATTGAAAAAAACGGCAGATTCGGTTAAAGCTGAAATCAAGCTGCTTGCTAAAAAATTGTTTACTTTTGTAAATACGTCACGCCCTTGTGCATTTTATTTGGTTTTATACACTTGTACAATCTACTTCACACTTTGGGCATTTGTTGTCAATCGTCAAAAGTAAAAAAAAAAAAAAATACAATAAACCCCAAAATGCACGAGTACCATAGTAAGTGTTAGCGGGTATTGGAAGAATCACAAATTATATGATATTTTATATAGGGTGGGATGTGACTCAAAAGTCTCCTACCTCCCCCCCCCCCCCCCCGCCTACTTAACTTAGACATCTGCTCATAAGTTGTCTTGTTTCTTTGTGGTGGTCATACAATTAGAGAATACTTGTAAACAAAAACAACCTTTAATTTAACAACCCTTTGATGTAATATTATGCTCCGTTAACCGGAGACTAGACATTTCATAATATCAAACAATTTGTTGTAGGACTAGGAGTATCAAAATAAAAATGCTTTTTTTTTGTCCTGGAACCAGCTTAGATACTTCGTACCTGAAAACAGCAATCTTCCAATTATTTTTTTCAGTTTTTTCAAGATTAGGAAGATTTAGGGCTGCATCACATTTTGGAAGGATTCCCATTTTCGACCATGAACATGAATTTGCAAAACGAATTAGTTAAATTCAACAAAACTTTTCATCCGATACAAATTAAAACAAATGTTACATTTTCTTGAGACAACTACAACTTCAAAAGAGAGCTAAACCTTCTAAAACTGTTTCCTACCATATATTTTTAACTTATTTTATTGTCTAGTTTCCACCCATGTTTCTATTTCTTGAAGTTTTTCCCTGCTACAACCAAAAACTGCGTAAGGAGAGACAAAGGAGAGGCAATAACGCGAGTTGATACACTGCGCCTACTTGGAATTAATTTCTCGTTGGATCTCTCATGGACAGAGCATCTCCGTAAAATTAGATCTTCTTGCTCTAAGAAGTTAGGAGTTATCGTAAGATGCAAAAGTCTTCTCCCTGATGAGTCTATTCTGCCACTTTTCGCTTCGTGCATTAGACCTGTCATGGAATGTGCATGTCCTTCCTTCGTAAAATACATAAAAAAAAAACAGGCAAAGAGATATGCAAACAGAAACTCAGTCAAACAGGCACGATGAGAGAGAGACAAAAAAAAAAAAATCAAAAACACAAAGTCAGACACACAAAACACACAAACGCAGGCACATAAATATGCAAAGAAACGCTCAGTCACACGGGCACAGTGAGAGCAAGACAAAAAATTACACACAAAAATACAAAGTTAGACACAAAAACACACAAAGACAGGCACAGAGACATGCAAAGAGATGCTCAGTCACACAGGTACGGTAGGAGAGAGACAAAAAACACACGCAGAAGCATAAAGGCAAACACAAAAAGATACAAAGACAGGCACAGAGACATGCAAACAGACATCCAGTTACAAAGGTACGGTGGGAGAGAGACAAAACACATACACAAAAAAAACAAAGTCAAACACACAAAAACAGGCACAAAGACATGCAAAGAGGCGGTCAGTCAAACAGGCAAGGTGGGAGAGAGACAAAAACACACGCACAAAAACAAAAAGTCAGACACATGAACACACAAACACAGAAACAGAGACATGCAAACAGACACTCTGTCACACAGCCACGGTGGGAGCGAGACAAAAAGCACAAAGTCAGACACACAAAGAAAGACAGGCAAAGAGACACGCTAACAGACGCTCAGTCAAACAGGAATGGTGGGGGACAGATAAAAAAACATAAGAACACAAAAATATGAATAAACAAAACAGTTTTCGTACGTCAAATCAGACGCGCAGTCAGGACCAAAGGATACATACAAAAAAAACAAAGCTAGACAAACAAACATACAAATATAGGCACAGAGGCATGCAAACAGACACTCAGTCACACAGACACAGCGTGAGCGAGACAAAAACACACAGAAACACAAAGTGAGACACACAAAGACAGACACAGAACAATACAAACAGACACTCATGCACACTATGACGTTATGACTCATCTTGAACCAAGCTTGAACCAAGTCGTCCTGCCTAAGTGGTTGGCACTCTGGTGTGGGAATTCTTTGTCCAAGGGGCACGGGTTCAATCCCAGTTGTGACCAGTTATTTAGTTTGGGACGGGGGTCAGTGGTGTGACTCTGTAAGCTCAGCCAAAGTTGACCCAGCTCTAAATGGGTACCTGGAGAAATCTGGGGAAGGTAAGCAGGAAGGGTGTTTGAAAGCAAAGGATGGCTGACCCCCAGCCCCCCATTGCATTTTATGGCTGAAGGGCCATAAAACGGAGATCAGCACCGTCGGTTTGGCCTTAAGGGTCTAGTGCCGTCTTACTTACTTTTACTTAGTTACTTGAGACTGGGAATACGAGTATTTACGACAGCGACTGCGACTACTTGTGACAGTGAATGTGACTACTTGTAACTACTAACACTTGTGACTGCGACTAACATTATTTCTAAAGCTACTACTACCACGAATGCAAAATCGACTGTAAACACCGTTGCTACTTTTAGTATTACAGCTAAAACTGTTAAATTAAATAAAAAGAGTTTAAATGAATCCTGCTTGTTAAAATGGCATGGGCTAGTTGTAATATCCACAGAACAGAATAGAGTAATATTAGATCTGACTTATGTTATTATTAAACATCCAGTTTATTTCCATTGGTTTGTCCCAATCATCTTTATTTTTATTGTAATTTTTTTTCGTCGATGTTTTGGAAAGTTTGAAAACGGTGCTCAAAATTCCATAGTTTTCAATGTAACACAAATGATGCAATAAAATCTAGGTTTAGCTCACAGTTAGAAGGGTGGGAGCTGTAGCCAAACTTCTGTTTGTAGTAATTTTTGATCGTTTTAAGCTTGACTTTAGTATTCATTTGAATTTCCACATTCTTTATGATTTATTATTCATTATATCACTATCTGTTTTCTTTATGTTTACTATGATTATTTACTTTAATTTCTGTTCACTTTGGGTTTCGTTTATTCTTTGATAGTAATTTCTGGTCATTACAAGTTTGAACTATTATAGAACTTTATTTCTGCTCGTCTCTAGTTGGCTTTCTACTCATCTTTGAAAAACTTCTTTTCTGAAAGTTATAACATAAAGATGAACCGTATTTTGAATCTTTAGAAACCATGACCAAAAAAAGCACTCTTTGTCACTGCTTTGATATGCTGTGCCATTTTATTTCTTATGAAATGTCCTTAGACAAAGATCATGAAAAAAAAATCAGAGAAAAAGTTTGCTATTATTTTCTTAAAAAGAACGACAACAACTAGCGCCATCCAACATTGCCTAGAAAACTTCTAAAGTTCAATATGACCACCAAAGTTAACATTTTATTGCATTTTTTTTGTCCCTTATTTCTATCTTTTCTTCATATTAGGCCAAAGATAAAGTAACCATTTCCAAGGGGATGGCACATCAGGATTCCTGTGCATAAATTTTTTCGGTTAGCCTGTGTTTTTTAAAATGATCTAAGACTAACTACTTTATTATCCTAAAAATTGGATTAGATCTAAAAATACGTTGGCGTCTAATTAAGATTCAAATCAAATACAATTCGAATTTTAGTTATGATTAACTTTAGCTCCTCTCGAAAACGCTTCACTGTCAGACGCACTGGTAATTGCTTGTTGAGGGTGCTTAAGACATGGGTACAGTACCAAGCACATGTACCTAATACTAGTATCTGGTAACATGCCCTGGTACTAATACCTAACCTCATCTTTCATTGCTAACTAAAACTTTAATTAGAACTTTGATTCGTTTAATCATGACTTTGAGTCGTTTGCAAACTCTTTTGTATTTAATTTCTAGTTTTACATATATCATATTTTTGCTTTAATTTTATAAAATTCATTGAGTATATTATACTAATAATTGATTTCTACCCCTCTAAACAAAATCATACAATGGTGGAGTAGCAAACAAAGAAATTAAAAAAAAAAACAAACAAGCGAAATTACAAAAACACAAAATAGAAAGACACTAACAAAGAATGAAAATCAAACACCAGAATTAAAACTTTGCAAGGAGTCTATTCGGATTTTGCTAATATATAACCATAACTCTTAGTCCTAACTTTTAATTTGTTCCACTTTATTTTACTCCACGTTCTTATAAACTCCATCTCAGGAATTTTATATAATCATTTGTATCATGAGTAGTAACGCCATAGTAAGTCAAACCGCCCAGATAGGGGGTGTACTATTGGAGCTACTAGTACCTCAAGACGCTATGATGCGCACCTGGGTCTTACGCAATGCTATAGTACATTTGTTTTGTATAGTACACCTGTATTTTACGTAATAATGCTTAAATACTTATGTAAATGTTTTCTTTGGATATTACATAATAAGACTTATTGGAGTTCAGGGAGCCCCGCCAAATCAAGATACTAACGTAAGCGTTACGTAACAGGGAATTTTTTTCTTCAAAATATTTCAAAACTTTTTTATGATACTTTTCTTCAAAACGTTTTTCAAAATGTTTCAAGCCATTTCAAGACGTTTTTTAGGACATTTTTCTTCAAGACGTTTCAAGACATTTCAAGACATTTTTAAAGACATTTTTCTTAAAAATATTTTTCCAAAACATTCCAATACATATTAAGACGTTTTTTAAGACATTTCTTCAAGAAGTTTTCTTTAAGATTTCTTTGCTTGTTACTTAATGGGGATTGTTTATCTGCGTTAAGGATGACGCATTCTCGTGTAACTTGTTTCTTCAAGCCAAGTGGAGAGCTCCCGCCTATAACTGAAGAGAGCACACACTTGGGGTGTTACGTAATGACTATGCACATGTGGAATGTCACTAATATTTTAGGAGAATTTTTCTTCAGGATTTCATTTTCTTTCAAGACATTTTTTTCCTTCAAGGTGTTTTTTTTTCTTCGAGATTTTAAGTTCTTTTTTTCTTTGGATACCTTTATATTCCAAAAATTTTGTCCAAATTAGGATTTGAGAGAGATTCCCCCCAATGAATCACTAGGCTAGACAGCTGGACCAAGAAAGCCTGCTGAACTTTATGATTCGGGGAATACTGTCTAATGGAAACGTTTCAAAAAATCAATAGATCCAGTGTTTCCTATCACAGTGATAATGCACGTACAGTGAGAAAATCGATTACTGGGAATTGGTTACATTAGGCCCATACCTGTTTTTTAAGTAATGCCTTAGAGGGTATTATCAGATAGTATTGCAGATTGGTCTTAGCAAATATTTTAGCAATAGAGTCTTTAAATCTATTTGAACTTAAATAAGTAAGAGAAGGTGAAATAAAAGCAAAACTATCATTGTTGCTAGAATATGGTACACTTCATATAGGATCAAAAGTATTTTTTCTTCTTCGCTACACAGAATTTTAAACTTATGTTACAGGCAATCTTGAACGAGTATCCTTATGCACCTAGACTATAAGAAGCTTAAATTACATTAGTGGAATATTTTGAAGCTTATCTTGGAACAAAAATCTAAAGAATGGAGGATTTTGTGCATCAAAGTTTTTATTAATAAACAAATTCATAAACATTACTAAAACCCTTCATTCTTAGTACACTGAAATCAATGTTAAACAGGTAAGAGATATTTTCAACTAGATAGTTGTTCAATAGAGATATGCTGAGAGGGAGACAGAGAGTTGTTATTAGAGGTAAATTTAATCCATATTAAGATGTATTTTGAGAGGTTTTAATGAAAATTCCTCGTTCTATAGCTCTAGGAGACAGACCTGAATGCTGAACTATATTAATTTACATCTTGGTATTAGCAAAATCACATTTTCAATGATCCTTAAGAATTACGCTTTATGCAGTAGAAGTCTCATTACTTACAATAGTAATAATAAGGGAAAATGTCAACTTCACAATACGTTCTCTCGCTAGCAAACAAAACACACAAACGAAGATAGAAGAAACTATTCGGTTCAAGATGGTTCATAATTTTTTAAATTCCTACTACAAGGAGGGCAACCAGAAACAAAGAGCGTTTTCTCGATAGCAAATAATACACGCAAACGAAGAAAAAAGAGACAATTTTTTTTTGCAATTGGTTCAAGATCAGTCATAACGTCAAAGTGCGCCTGAGTGTCTGTTTGCATGTTTCTGTGTCTGTCTTTGTGTGTTTGTGTGTCTGACTTTGTGTTTTTGTGTGTTTTTGTCTCTCTCCCTCTGTGTCTGTGTGACTGAGTGTCTGTTTGCATGCATTTGTGCCTATATTTGTATGTTTGTGTATCTGAGTTTGTATTTTTGTGTATATTTTTGGTTCTTGCTCCCTGACTACGTGTCTGACTTGACGCACGAAACCTTTTTTCTTTATTCATATTATTTTAGTTCTTATGTTTGTTTTTTATTTGTCTCCCACCATTCCTGTTTGACTGAGCGTCTGTTAGCGTGTCTCTTTGCCTGTCTTTCTTTGTGTGTCTGACTTTGTGCTTTCTGTTTCTCTCCCGCCGTGGCTGTGTGACGTAGTGTCTGTTCGCATGTCCTTGTGCCAGTGTTTGTGTGTTCATGTGTCTGACTTTTTGTTTTTGTTTGTGTGTTTTTTGTCTCTCTCCTATCGTGCCTCTTTGACTGAGCGTCTCTTTGCATATATCTGTGCCTGTTTTGTGTGTTTATGTGGCTGACTTTGTGTCTTGTGTGTTTGTTTTGTCTCTCTCCCACCGTACCTTTGTAACTGGACGTCTGTTTGCATGTCTCTGTGCCTGTCCTTGAATCTTTGTGTGTTTGACTTTATGTTTTTGCGTATGCCTTTTGTCTCTCTCCTACCGTACCTATGTGATTGAGCGTCTATTTGCATATCTCTGTGCCTGTTTTTGTGTGTTTTTGTGTCTAACTTTTTATTTTTGTGTGTATTTGTTTGTCTTTCTCCCACTGTGTCCGTGAGACTGAGTGTCTCTTTGCATATTTCTATGCCTGTGTTTGTGTGTTTGTGTGTCTGACTTTGTGTTTTTGTGTGTGTTTTTGTCTCTCTCTCATCGTGCCTGTTAGACTGAGCCTCTGTTTGCATATCCCTTTGCCTATTTTTTTTTGTTTTTGTGTGTCTGACTTTGTGTTTTGTCTCTCTTCTACCGTGCTTGTGTAACTTAGTGTCTGTTTGCATGTCTCTGTGACTGCCTTTGTTTGTCTAACTTTGTGTTTTTGTATGTGTGAATTTTGTCTCTCTCCTACTGTTCTTGTGTGACTGAAAGTGTAAGTTTACATATTTCTTTGCCTGTACTTGTGTGTTTGTGTGCCTTACTTTGTGTTTTGTGTGTTTTTGTCTCTCTCCCACTGTGTCTGTGTGATTGAGTGTCTGTTTGCATGCATCTGTGCCTATAATTGTATGTTTGTGTATCTAAGTTTGTATTTTTGTGTTTATTTTTTGGTCTTACTCCCTGACTGCGCGTCTCACTTGACGCACGTGACCTTTTTTGTTTATTCATTTTTTGAGTTCTTATGGTTTTTTATCTGTCTCCTACCATTCCTGTTTGACTGAGTGTCTGTTAGCGTGTCTCTATGCCTGTCTTTGTTTGTTTGTGTGTCTGACTTTGTGCTTTTTGTCTCCCACCGTGGTTTTGTAATACAGTGTTTGTTTGTATGTCTTTGTGCCCGTGTTTGCGTGTTCATGTGTCTGACTATTTGTTTTTGTATGTGTATTTTTTGTGTCCCGTGGCTGTGTGACAGAGCATCTGTTTGCATGTCTCTGTGCCTGTGTTTGTTTGTTCGTTTGCCTGACTTTTGTTTTTGCTTATGTGTTTTTTGTCGCTCTCCTATCGTGCCTGTTTGACTGAGCGTCTCTTTGCATATCTCTGTTTCTGTTTTTGTGTGTTTGTGTGTCTGACTTTGGGTTTTTGTGTGCGTGTTTTGTCTCTCTCCCACCATACCTTTGTAACTGGACGTCTGTTTGTACGTCTCTGTGTCTGTCTTTGTATCTTTTTGTGTTTGACTTTAAGTTTTTGTGTGCTTTTTGTCTCTCTCCTACCGTAACTTTGTGACTGAGTGTCTCTTTGTATGTCTCTGTGCCTGTTTTTGTGTGTTTTTGTATCTAACTTTGTATTTTTGTGTGTATTTTTTCGTCTTTCTCCCACTGTGCCCGTGTGACTGAGCGTCTCTTTGCATATTTCTGTTTCTGTGTTTGTATGTTTTGTGTGTCTGACTTTGTGTTTTTGTGTGTGTCTTTTGTCTCTCTCTCACCGTGACTGTTTGACTGAGCCTCTTTCTGCATATCTCTTTGCCTGTTTTTTGTTTTTGTGTGTCTGACTTTGTGTTTTGTCTGTCTTCTACCGTGCTTGTGTAACTGAGTGTCTGTTTGCATGTCTCTGTGCCTGTCTTTGTGTGTATAACTTTTGTTTTTGTGTGTGTAAATTTTGTCTCTCTCCTACTGTTCTTGTGTGACTGGGCGTGTAAGTTTGCATGTCTCTTTTTCTGTACTTGTGTGTTTGTGTGTCTGACTTGGTGTTATTGTGTGTGTATTTTGTCTCTCTTCCATCCCGCCTTTGTGACTGAGCGTCTGTTTGCATATCTCTGTGCATGTCTTTGTGTGCTTGATTTTGTGTTTCAGTGTTTGTGAATTTGGTTTCCTTCCCACTATTCCTGTCTGACTAAGCGCGTATGTTTACATGTCTTTTTGCCTGTCCTTGTGTGTTTGTGTGTTGGACTTGGTGTTTTTTGTTTGTATTTGTCTCTCTTCCACCGTGCCTCTGTAACTAGGCTTCTGTTTGCATATCTTTGTGCATGTCTTTGTGTGTTTGACTTTTATGTTTTTTTGTGTGTTTTTGTCGCTCTACTATATGCCTGTACGACTGAGTGTCTGTTTGCATATCTCTGTGTATGTCTTTGTGTTTTTTTGTGTCTAACTTCATGTTTTTGTATGCATTTTTTTCTCTCTCCCACCGTGCCTGTGTGCCTGACCCTCTGTTAGCATGTCTCTGTGCTTTTTTTCATGTGGTTTTGAGTCTGATTTCGTGTTTTTCTGCTTTTTTTTTCTCTCCAACCTTGCCTGTGTGACTGAGCGTCTATTTGCATGTCTTTGTGCCTATCTCTGTGTGTTTGTGCGTCTGACTTCGTTTTCTTGTGTATGTTTTCGTCTCTCACCCCCCGTACCTGTGGGACTGAGCGTCTGTTTGCAGGTTTCTTTACCTGTCTTTGTTTCTTTGTATATATGGCTCTGTGTGTTTGCGTGTATTTTTCTCTTCTTTGTTGCTGGCTGCCTTTATTTGTAGTAGAAATTTTAAATTTATGACCCATCTTAAACTGAATGCAAAAAAGTGTCTCTTTTTCTCCGCTTGCGGGTTTCATTTGCTAATGAGAAAACTTAATTTGAAGTTGACTTTTTTTTTCTTATTATTACTATTTTAAGTAATGACGCTTCATAAAGCGTAATACAAAAGGCTCATTTAAAATATGATTCTGCTAATACCCAAGATTTTAATTAATACAATTTTGCATACAGGTCCGTCTAATAGAGCAATAGAAACGAGGTATTTTCATTAAACCTTTTCAGAAATGTATCTTAATATGGCTTAGTTTTACCGCTAATAACAACCCTCCCCTTCCCTCTTCTTAACAATCCTCGATTGGAACACTTTCAAGTTGAAAATAAATCTTCCTACCTGTACACTATTGATTTCAGGGTCTTAGGAATAAAGTCCTTTAAAAATGTTGGTAAATTTGTTTATTAAGAAAAACTTGTATGTACAAAAAGGTCCTTCATTCTTTAGATTTCCTGTTCCCGGATAAACCTTCAATATATTTCACTAAAGCAATTTAAGCATATTGTAATTTTTTTTCATAGGTGTGCTTGTCTCTAATGTAAGAGTAAAATTTTGTGTAGCTAATAGAAAAACATAGACTTTTGATCATAAATGAAGGTTTACAATATTCTAGCCATAATGATAGTCTTGCTTTTATTTCACCTCTTAAAGCACATTCAAGTTCATATAGAGTAAAAGATTCTATTACTAAAATATGTGCTAAGAGTAATCCCCAATACTATCTGATAATACCCTCTAACGCATTGCTTAACAAATAGAAGTGCATCAAATGTAATCAATTTCCAGCAATCGATTTTCTTCCTGAACATGGAATGTCACAGCTATAGGAAACAAGCGATCCATCAGTTTTTTAAAAAATTTTCATTTGAAACTATTGCCCGAATAATAATATTAAGAAGGCTTTCTTGGTCCAGCTGTCTAGCGTACAGTTCCATTGGGGGGAGAACATTTTTTGAACATGAGAACTTCCTGAAAAAATAAAAAAATTAATTCATTGAAAGAAAATAATATTTCAAAGAAAAAACAGCCTTGAAAAAAAAAGATCCTGAAGAAAAAATCTCTTGATCATCCCATGTGTACATCGTTTACGTAGCACCCCAGGTGTGTCCCCTCCTCAGTTACAGGCAGGAGCTCCCCTTGGGGACTGAAAAAAAAACAATTTACGCGAGAATGTGTCATCCTTAAGACAGGTAAACATTCTCTATTACGTAACATCCGAAGAAATCTTGAAGAAAAACGTCTTAGAAATTTTTTTTTACAAACGTCTTGAAATGTCTTGAAACGTCTTGGACAACGTCTTGAAGAAAAATGTCTTTAAAAATGTCTTGAGATGTTTTGAAACATCTTGAAAACGTCTTGAAGAAGAATGTCTTAAATAACTCCTTGAAATTTCTTTAAACATCTTGAAAAACCTCTTGAAAAAAAATGTCCTAAGAACGTCTTGAAATGTCTTGAAGATTATCTTGAAAAAAACAGTCCATAAAATATAATGCATACGTTTACATCTTGATTTGGCAGGACCTTCTGAACTCTAACAACTCTTATTACGTAACATTAAAAAAAAATTAAATAAGTAAACACACACTATTACGGAACATACCGGTGTGCTATAACAAACAAATGTACTAAAATATTGCGTAAGACCCAAAATAACGTCTTGAAGTACTAGTATCTCCAACAGTACATCCCCTATCTGTTCACTCGGACGTACTATAGTGTCACTACTATCATGAAAGCAGTTGCAATTCATTGATTTCCAATTTCTTTACATTTGAGGAAAAAGCAATTCAACTTTTTATCACTTTTAGTAATGGCTAAACTACAAACTCCAATATCAAAAAATTGCTAAATATATGAAACTTAAAGAGAGTTTTATATACATAAAAGGCTCTGGACATTATTCCCGCATCTATTGTTGTCTATTGTATTTAATAAGACTGTGTAAACGAGAGTTTGCTTTTGTGAAAATTGTGTTTTCTTCAATTGAAAGGGAAAAAGTATATCTATCTTCACTATAAATTATTTTCCAACAATTCCTAAAGGAATAGTTTGGGTTGAACGGGCAATGTTTTGATTTTTAGTAGTTAGTCTAATAAAAAAAGGTTTGCAAAAATCAATTTATTAAAGGAAATTATACAGTAATATTAGAACCTAAACTGAACAAAAGTGATTTATATAATAATTAAAACTTGAGCAAACCAAACTCACGATAAATGTCTAAATAAAAACCAAACAAAAGAAATTAAGACGAATAAGCACACTAAAAAAAGATATAAGAGACAATGCTAGAGATAAAGAGATGAATCCTTAAACCAACCGAAATCAAAATGGATAACCAAGATAAGAGAAAATTACCACAGACATATCCAGGGCTACCGCTACCATCAATTTTCTTAAGGAGAGTTTCATTCATGCTTCACTAAATACAAAATATATTTTAAACATTCTCTGAAAATCATGATAATGGTAGATAAAAAAGCTTTCAAACTTCCAGATTTTATAGTATTGTATTTTTTAAAATATTTACCTCTGACATTTCTGCTCAAAATTCTACATAGCCTTTAATTTCAAAGCAGCCCAGTGTTAGAATTTGATTTTTCGTGTAAAGAATTCATACAACTGCTTCTTTCGTCCAAAACATTTCTTCTGGTTGAGATCAAATAAATAAAAATAAGTTGGCTTCTTTTGGGCGTCACCAATCGATTCAAAAAAATTTCCAGGGCTTTTGTCTTCGTATATGTTCCCCTGTCTCACTATATATTCTTCAAGTTTAAGCAAAACCAATAAAGCAAAATTTACAGGCTTAGTTTCAGCTGCCGTACATTAATAAAATAATTCTTCGAAATATATTTTCGTCGTAGAAATCTACTTGGCCATGTCTACCTGAACGTTACGAGCCTAACTGATAAAAAATGAATTTATACCTATAAAAGTCAACTGAAAAGTTTTTGGAGTGAAGAAAATTTTTTTGTGCTTAGGAGCCAAGAAATTACGGTTATAAATTCCAAGCTTTTATGAAAAGAATTTTTGGCCCCTTTTCTAGTGAATCAATATTGAGAAGATAAAACTGGTCTGGCACTCTTCTTCCTATCCCTAAATATAATATTTTAAGCCAATGTGCTGTCTCAAAACCCTCCCTAAAAATTTTAACCTAATCCCCTCAGTTGTTCCCAAAAGATTACACACATACTATTTTGAAAGCGTAGGATCATAGACTGTCAATAGATTTAGGCTACCTCACTAACTAACAGTGAATAGATTCCAAACTCCACAGAGGCTGATAATGGAGAAACTTGAAACGGAACTTGGATACCCTAAATGCATAGTTTATTTCGATTTACCTCTTTCCCTTTGCCCCAAGTAGAATTTTGAAGCTAACTTGCCCAAGACAACATCTAAGAGTTTCATCTTGATCCACCAAGCCGTCTCTGAGACAATATAATTACAGTCAATTTGATAACTGGGATACATATAGTGTTTTGCAGTTTACATTACTACTTCGTCAGGAATAGCCTATTCCAAATCGATTCTAGTCCCACAGGGACTTGAGGTGGCAAAAATTATAGTATATTGAGGGTAAAAATCTTTCAACCTATCCTCCTACTTCCTCCTCCCAAGTCAAATTTTGAGGTCCATTTGCCACCCTCCAGCACTCTCTCAAAGTTTCAGCTTGATCCCCGTAGATGTTCACCGGATGTTGTATATACTATTTTTTGATCACCGGTAATACGTAGTGTCTTCTGTTTTACCTCTCTGCTCAGTGGTTGAAATATCATAGGTTACATAGGGGCTTGTAGTGCAAAACTATGTAGGTTTATTGGAGAAAAAAACTTCCATCCCTCTCCGTCTCCCCCTCTTCCCAAGTCAAAACTTGAATCCTACTTGCCTTCTCCCAAGTACTCCTAAAAAATTTAAATTCCAAACCCATAATCATATCCTAGATAATGCTGATATCCTATATTAGTAGCCTTGATATGCATAGTATCATTCGATTTACCTCTAACCTCTTCCTGAATTAATTTTAGTTTTAAATTCACGCCAAATATCCCATGGAAGATTTAACTCGATTTTCAAAGCCATTTTTTTAGGTATTCTTGAAGTGCTCTTTCTAGAGCTATATCCAGGATTTGATTTTTTATAGGGGATGTACAAAACTTTACAAAACGACATAAAAATTTGTCTACATGTGTATGTATAATATCTTTTAATTCAAGTTGCTATTTCGTCATAAATAGATTCTAGTTACAAAGGGGCTTATAGTGCAAACTTTTGTATGCAAAATAGAGACAAGATATGTTAGCCCACATTCCCCCCTTTCTCATGTCTAAAATTGATGTTTGCCTGCCCTTCCTTCGGAGAAAAAGTTTTTGAAAGTTTGAACCTCATCAAGCAAGCCGTTCTGGAGATATTTCAAATACGCTATTTCGAAAACCAGGCAAAATAATATGTTTGCCTTCCAAAATGCTCCAAAAACGAAAACGCTGGTTTTGGCTGCGTCTGTCCAGCCCTTGTTGAATTAAATAAAAAAATAAGTTTTTGCAACAGAAAGTAAGGAGCAACATTAAAACTTAAGAATAAGGGAATTATTAAATGATGGGAGTTTTCCCCTCCTCAACATCCTGAGCATTCCTGTCGTATCACATCTTGCCATATAGATAAGAACGTTTCCTGGAAACATGGCATGCCAAAGAACATTGTCGCTGTATTGTCACAGCCCTGTGTTTTAAATATCGTATCTCAGTTTCCGGTGGAAATTTTATTCGAATGCCAAGTTTATTTTGTCAATAAAATAATGCTATGAATAAAAGCGGCCAGTAACCCCCCTCCCGTATCTGGATAATATTATCTGAGTTTTCGATTAAAGATACATTTGAGTGCCAAATATTTTAAATAAAAGAATGCGAATTCGTCCAAGTTAATATCATAACATAAACTGAGTTTGATCTATCAACATGTTTAACATAAGGAATTTGATAAAGATTATAATAAACAGGAGGTTCGTAATCTATCTATTTTCTGTCGTATGCTTAATGGACGGGGACTGCATTTCATAGATTTTTGTTTATCAAGAGACATTTTTAATCCCTTTAGTTACCGTTTTTTATGTATATCATATATCTATATATATAAGAATAAGTTGTTTGTTTGTCTGTCTGTCGACTGACGTCATGTTTGTGTGTCGACTGACGTCATGTTTGTCGACATAGATCTGAATACGGATTGTTTTTCCCATGGACAATTATATGTTGCATGTTCAAGACTCGGTAAACCTGACAATCTATTTATATGCACAGACAATGGGACAGCGAAGAATGTTGTATATTCGCAAGTTTTACGTAATTAAAAACATATATATATCTATCTATATTCACAGGTGGGACACAGGGAAACAACTACAATGGTGCGTAACTAGTATGGCGCGTAACGACTTACGCGCGTGGAGGGGCTTCGGGGGCGCAAAGCTCCCCCACCAACTAGGTCTTGGGGTGGCGCGAAGCGCCACCCCAACAGCTAGTAATAATAATAACAATAATAATAGTAATTTACTTAAACCCTCTTTACATACATAAAATGCTGTTAGAGGAGTACAAAAATACAGAAAAATAAAATAAAATGGAAACAATAAACAAGAAAAAACTCACAAGAAACAACAACATCTCAGCTACTTTCGCAACACAATTAAGTTAAACAATTAAGTGGAAAGTCGACAATATTTTCTCTACGCTTGTGGAACCTATCCAAAAGCTGGTCCATTTTTGAAGAATTGTCAAACCGCCCTATCTACTCGAAATGTACCAGTTGCGAGGCTAGAGTGGCAATTGCAGAAGATATTTGCAAAAACGGAAGAATAAAGATCTTATTTTCTTCCCCTCAGATATTGTGAAAAAACTCCACAAAGGGACCAAGAAGAAGACATGCTGTTCAAAGAAAGCGTTGCAAAGTCTGCCCAGGGTTATTTTAAGAAACTGGCCTTTAACTCAAGAAATCAGCCCATACGATTTTCTAAGCTTTTCTTTCAACGCAAAGATAACGAGTGTTTTAGTAGTTTTAAGATTTTACCCAAACGGGAGACCTAAATAATTTAGAGAGGACGATGCAGAAATAGTTTCTGGGCCAACATTGATAGTAACGGAAGGTTGTTGAGACGAATCATTGACGTGAAGCTCAGTTTTAGAGGGGGTGACTTGAAGCCCAATCTCATTAAGGCCAGAGCAAACTGCATAAATTGTATTTGGGAGAACCTTGAGA
This sequence comes from Artemia franciscana, assembly GCF_032884065.1. NCBI lineage: Eukaryota > Metazoa > Arthropoda > Branchiopoda > Anostraca > Artemiidae > Artemia > Artemia franciscana. The sequence continues at coordinate 4,526,370 of NC_088869.1, read as the reverse complement.
TCATCTGATAATAGAAGGATATCGTCTGCGTAACAGAGATAGCTGACATTAATAGAGCGCTCAATAGGAAATGGAGTAATATTTTTAGTAACGGTTCTGATGGCATTATTGAAAAGAGCTGGACTAAGCACAGGGCCTTGTTTCACACCTTTCCGAACAGTGACAGATTTGCTCAGCTGGCTATCTAGCAGCACCCGTATGGACGCATTACCATATCATTTCCATAAGAGAAGGCAGAGAAAAGGGTTTATTCCACTTCTCAATAGAGAAAAAATAGCATTTGAATGGATAATAGAATCAAGCACCTTTGAAATATCGATTGCACACACATACAGGGTCTAAAATAGGAAAAAAAGTTGCGTGTGCGTTCTGCACACCCAAGCCTTTGCGAAATTCAAATTGGTTGTCCCCAAGCTTGCAGTTTTTTTTTATTTCTTGGAAGATCAGCTTTTCAAAAAGCTTACCAATTGTGGAGCAAATAGTAATTGGTCTGTACGATTCACAAACCTTTGGGTTTTCGCCCTTTGTTAAGACACGGGCAACAAAACCTTCCGAAAGAGCAGCTAGAATATATTGCTGAGAAATACAAGCCTGAAATAATAGTGACAATTACTGCATAAGAATTGGGTTAGCGTATAGGAGGTGCTCAGTTTGCACCACCTCGTATCCTGGGGATTTATCAGGTTTCATTAGACAAATTTGGGTCTGGACAGCTGAAGGTGTAACAATGACAAAGTTCCTCCGTTGGTTGTTGGCATAGATAGTAAAAGTGTTTTCCTTTTTTTTGTTTTTTTGTTTTGGGGGGGGGAGAAGGGGTGCTCTTTAATCTTGACATTGAACGTTGTATTACCATTTCTAAGAGTCAGAAGTGATCGAAAGGTAGCAAGATCCCCTCCTTTGCCCTTTGTTTACTTCCTGATACCCTTAGTAAGTCCTAAATCCATCTGAAAAAAAATTTGAGATTCGCGTTTTGTTCAAATAGTTGAAAGATTCAATAAATATACTTTAGTTGAATACACAACGTCCTTAGCCCCTGGAGCAGGGGCCGTAAATAATGTAAGTTGCCAAGTTTTCTACCTTGGCATTTAATAGAAAAATTGGAGCTGGTTTGATGTTGGGTGTGCGATTTGCTTGAAATTCTTAGAGATCTTCCTCTGGGTGTAAACGATCATTTTTGTTGAAAGGTGATCTAGAGTGCCAAAAATTTGAGCCAAGTTCTCTTTATCCCTGTTCAGTTTGTGAATTTACAGCCAAAAATCTTTAGGTCAACAGGAGCTGCAACGAGCAACAGATTTCTGGAACGCATCTGACCCCCTCCAAATAAATAAGACCCAAAGAGGACAAATTAATTTTTCATGATAATATTCCGCATTCTAGATACAGTTTTGTATCTTACAGTTTTGTTAGTAAGATGCAACTGTATGTTAAAAATAGTTATGTTCAATCCCTCCTACTGTTTTGCACTAGAAGCCCCCATGAGAGTTAGAATTTTTAACGTCTAAGTAGTGAGCTAAATCCAAAGACGCTAAACGGTACGGTGTTGTCGACATGATGTATATGCCAGTGTAAGGCAGTAAGGATGCTCTGGAGCACATAGGTTTTGATGAAATGAAGGATTGCTGTTCAATTGGTATCATTCCTTACAAAGAGCACCACTGCTAAAAATTAAACATTAAATAAGTCTTTCCTTAACTTTCTACGATTATCCGTTTCAAATGAAAGCAAATTCTCGGTACTTCAAGCGAATAAACAATTACGTGACCAGCCCTGGAAAAAAGACCTTGATAAGGCGACAAAATTTGATTACAATGGAGTTTTCTTCAGTGATGATGTTAGTAAAACCTGCAGGGACATTCGTGCTACGCTGAATCAAAAAAAGAAAGAAATGAAGGATAAAGGTTTTGTTGCATGGATCCCACCCACGGCACCACCCACATTATGCTACATCAACCAAAACAGAGTGAAACAAAAAAAGAAGTGGTATAACGTCCCATCAGTCGAATAAATTGTGTTATTCTTTTATTTATTTTTTTTGTCATTATTAGTGATTTGTTAGGATTTGTTCATAATAGTCATTATATAAATGCGCAAATATGTGTTGGTGTGCGCACATTGTTGTCAAAATGTGCGTGTTCTGTGTTGAATGAGAAAGAATGAACATACTTCCACCGAAACGCAATGGAATTCTCCGACGTATGCGGCTGTTATATGTGCTTAGATTAGTTTTCTTTTTTGAGTGGTCTTTTGTTAAATTGTTGATTAACTGGAGTGAGGCTTTTTTGTTGATTTATGATATTGAGTTTACACAATTTAACTGATCTTGCAAGCAGAGCTAAACTGTTAGAGGAAAATCCTTTTGATATACTGGAATGCATGAGGGATGTGAAGGATGATGAAGCAGTAATTTCGGAAGATAGCCCGAAAAACAAATATTCATTTATGGATGATTCTATCCCCACATGCAGTAATGTACGTTTTTCTAGTTTTAACTGCAGAGGTTTACTTAGTAGCATTGAGTTCATAGATGACATAATTAATAAAAATAAAATTGAAGCTTTAGCGGTAAACGAAACTTTCTTAAATGATAGGAATATTAATGATGTAATTTTTTTTATTATGATTTTGTTCATGAGAGTAGAAAACACCATCAGCATGGTGGATTAGGATTTATCATAAGAAAAGAGTTAAAATCGAAAATAAGACGAGACCTAATGATTTGGAATATAGAAATGATTTTTGAAACGTGTATTCTGGAATGTGAAGTTAATAAAAAATCAACAATTATGATATCTTTATATCGCCCACCTTCCGGAAGCATAGATTAATTTTTGATGCAATTTGAAATTCTATTAAATAAAATATAAATAATGAATAAGCAAATATTTATTTTTGGGGATTTCATCCTAGACCTAATGAAAATTCAAGCAAAGCAAAATGATTCGAAGATAAGAGAATTTTTAGAACTAATGCTTTGTCAGGGACTGCTCCCATCATGTCTGATTCCAACTCGAATAGATGATAATGGAGCAACATTAATTGATAATATTTTTTCTAATAGTATTTGTTTTTCAACTTTTGTCATATTAAACGAAATTTCAGATCACGGTATGATAATTTCTGAATTTAATTTGGCCAGATCTAAAAAAAATAAACGTAATGAAAAAACAGGTCGTATAATAAATGATGAATCAATTGCGCGTTTAATTATTAAGCTAGGAGATATATATTGGAAAGAAGTAATCAGTACTGAGGATGCAAATAAGGCATTGTTTTATAAATCATTTAATGATGTTTATAATGATATATGTCCGAAAGTTAAAAGGAAAACACCCAAGTCAATGTCACAAAAACCATGGATATCCCCGAGACTGTTAAAATGTATTAATGAAAAAAATAGACTATACAAAATTAAATGCAACTATCCGTCTGATGAAAACATCCAGAAATTCAAATTGTACAAAAATACTCTGACTGGAACTTTGAGAGAAAGTGAAAGATTATGAGAAGGAAATATCTTCAGCTGCGTCCCAGCAGAAAAGGTGGGAAATCTTGCGTGATAAATTAAATAAAAATAAACCAAGAGCAATACCGACTTTTCTTAATAATGGAAATGACACTAATGAATCAACTGAAAAAAAGGATATCGCAGAAATATTTGCTAAGCATTTCAGTAAAATTGGTGAAGAATTGGTTAGAGATCTTTTGGATGAGTCATCAGATTATACACGATTTTTGCCCCAAAACGAAGATAAATAATTGTATATGCTACCAGTATCATTTGATGAATACCAAAAAGCTGTTAGTGATTTAAAGAGAGGAAACTCGGCTTTTGTAGATGATATATCGACAAATCTCTTAAAGAAAATATCAGGAGTAGTATATGAACCTCTTGCACATGTTATAAATACGAGTATAAAAAATGGTGTCTTCCCAGATCTCCTGAAAAAGGCTAAAATAATCCCTATATTTAAAAAAGGTGAGGCTCAAGATCCTAATAATTACCGTCCTATTGCACTCCTTTCCCCACTGGCAAAAGTTTTTGAAAAAATAATGAAGTATAGACTTACATCATTTCTGGAAAAGAAATTTTTTTTTTCGAAGTTCCAGTTTGGTTTTTTAAAAGATAGATCGACTGAAGATGCCGTCACTGCAACACTTATTTTCATTAATGATGCTTTAGATGATGATTGTTTAGCAGCTACATTGTTTTTTGATATTAAGAAAGCTTTCGACACTTTAAATCACGAAATTCTATTTAAAAAACTTGAAAATACGGGAATAAGAGGAGTACCTTTAAAATTAATCAAATCATATTTGCACAATCGAAGGTTTGTGGTAGATATTGATGGTGAATATTCGTCTGAGACATCGAATAATAATATCGGTGTACCGCAAGGTTCAATTTTAGGACCTCTATTATTTTTAATATGTATAAATGATCTCCCTAAATCTACTCCTGAAAATTCATTAACAATTATGTTTGCAGATGATACTGCAGCAAGTTTAAAAGCACCAACATTAGATGCAATGAAAGAAAAACCGATTGAAGTTGCAAAATCCATCACAAATTGGTTCCAAATTAACAAACTTGTCCCTAATTTTGTTAAAACAGAATTTATTATTTATGGAAGATCAAATCAAAAGTTGAAAAATATTTCTCTGAATAAAATTACCATTGACACTATTCATGAAATCAAAAGAGTATACACAGCAAAATATTTAGGTATCGTTTTTGACCCTACCATGAATTTTAAAACACATATTTCGTTGTTGAGACTAAAATTATCAAGAAATATTGGTTTGCTCCACCGACAAAAATTTTTATTCTCATATAAGGTTCTAAGAATCCTATATTTTTGCCTAATCGATGCACACCTCCAATATTGCTCAGCTATATTTTTGCTGACTTTTAAATCACATATTAAACCACTACAAACCCTGCAAAACAAAGCTATTCGAATTCTAGATAAGTTTGTACAACACCCGAGGAGTACAGATATCCACTCTGAAACACATACTTCTTACCTGTTTCTAGACATAATGACTCTTACACAGAAATCTCATCTGCTATTATCTAGTTGGTTTTTTAAGATTCAACATGTACATAATTTCTTTTTTACCAGAATTTACTGTCCAAAAATCAAAATTCACTGATAACTAGATGTGTTAACCCGTATAAAGTACCTCTGGTGAAAAATGAAAGATCCAGTTTCAGTTTCCGGTATATGATCCCATCAATAGCCAACAAATATTCATTAAATAAATTTGTTGAGTTACCAAAAGGATCTTTGAAGAGACGATTAAAAAGTTATATAATGGAATCTGCTTGCAAGAACGGTTGGTAAAAATTTTTTATTTTATATTTTATTTTGGCCTCACTCCACTTACTCCACCTGAAATATTCTCATTAAAGATACTATTTTTTTTGTTTTTTTATTGATGAAATAGTGGTTCATTTTTTGCTAGTTCTGTATCAATCGAGGATTGTTAAATTTTGTTTATATGTCTTGCCCAGTAGTCGAGCTTGTCTCTCCATTTGGGCAAGTTGAAGATTTTGAAGAATATGAATTTTTGAATAAATTAATCTGAATCTGAAATCTGAAAAAGCCCCTGAGTAAAAGTAATACAACAGAGAAGCACTGCCCTTTACCAAGTTAACGCTAACACGTTGAATGTGATCTGTTATTCTTTAAACGGTTAGGGAATGCTTTTTCCTAGTTGTTTCAAACTATCAAGTGGCACAGAAACTTTGGAAAATAAGTTCATTATTCCTACTATTTTAAAGATTCAGATGCTTGTAGGAGGTATATTTGTATATGTTTTGTATATATTTTTGTCATATTTCATATGTTTTCATATGACTTGAAATATTTTTGTTTAATTTCAAACATAAAACATGCAACATCAAAAGAAACAGAAGCTATGCTAACAAACAATTGATAGTCAATGTACCAGAAATATTGAGCAGAAACTAATGTTATGCACTATGAAGAAACAGATCAAAATGTGACAGGCACCTGTCAAAATTATACGATTTTACCGGATTTCCTAGGGCTTTGGAATCAGAACGCAAAATAAAGCTTTCAATCAACATTCTTAAAAGAGAAATTAATATAATTTCGGGAGTTCTGATATGAGCTGGATGATTGAAAAGTAGCGTAGTAAAAAATATTCATTATGAGTAAGGCATGTGTCTTTAGCCATGCCTCCTTAATTCAGAGGCGCCATTTGGGGGGGTCAGGGGTGGGCAAATGCCCACCCCAGATTTTCCAGGGGGCCCAAGCTTCCACCACAAAGGGCCCTTTGCCGGCCTTAATAATCCATTATGTCCAACATAATCCATTCTGTCCAATTGATTTGAAATTACTGCACGCCTATTAACCAAAGAGCGTAATTACTTGACGACCCTTGGGGTATTTACGCTATTTGTTATTAATTATTGTAAACTTTGAAAGTAGGTAAGATACATAATAAAATTCTCTAGTTCTGTCAAATGCCCATTTCCTAGATGATTACGCGACATGAAGTGAGTCGGGGGGGGGGGCTCAAGATGGAGTGTATGCCCACCCCAAGATTTGGTCCAAATGGCGCCTCTGCCTTAATTATTACCCCTCCTCAGAATTTAATGTTGGTATTGGTTGCAACGCTTTTGAATTATGTGTATACAGCAAAAGTTCTATTTGTCACCTGATTCTGCATTGTGCTTGCAGCTGTATTGGTTAAAATGAACATTGCAGAAGGAATTGAAATGATTTAATAAAGTGATTCTAGCATGGCTTGCCTCTACTTAGATTCTAAATTATCCGGTACTCATGGCCTTACGTAGCAACATGCATTAGAAACAAACACTTCAAGGTTGCCCTTATTGAAAAACTCAAAATAACAACTCATTTATTTTTGTCTGTGGAGAGCAAACTACAAGGGCAAAAGTCGAATCGTCTTATGAAAGCAAGAATGTCGTATCCGCACTTTTTAAAACTATGAGAAAAAAGCAACTGAAAAAATCGGTTTTTGTAGAGCTGAACGTATGATACATAGAAAAACGGGTTCTAGGCGTTTACCCCCTTGACGATTATCCCCCCAGAATATACTTCCCTGAAAAATACCCCCTGAAAATACCTCCCCCTGAAAATGTCCCCCCCCCCCGCAAAAAATAACCCCCGGAAAAAAAACTCTCCCAGAAAACACCTCCCGAGGAAAACATCCCCTCCCCCGGAAAAGACCCCGTAGAAAATACCCCTCTCCCAGTAAATACCTCCCTGAAAAATACCCCCCCCCTCCCCGTGGAAAATAAGGCTTTCCGAATTTGAGAATTTTATTTGAGATTTTTTTTTTCTGTAGGGGAAGGAATATCGGTATTTGTGTATTATGCGCTACTCAACCAAGTTTCCGTTGTGTACAATTCGAGAACAAACCGGTTTCTTTGTTAGTTTATTTCAGCTTAGCACGAGACAAGACAAAGGTAAGTGACAAAATACATGAGAAATACATAATGTGGGCTATATATTGCACATAAGGGGGGGGAGGGTAGAGTTTTTGGACACTTTGAAGTCAGAAAACAATTCTTACTTCATAATATGCAGAATAATTGTTCCTAATATATTTTGCATGCAGATCCGCTATGCTTTAACCCCCCGACCCCCGAATGCGTAGATCTATAGCCTAAATTTGTTTTTTAAAGAAACGAAGAAACTAACGAAACAAGAGCTAAGAGCTCATATGGCACTTGTGACGAGGCGAGAAGAACTAAGAGCCAAGAGATCATATGGTATGAGCTCTAACAAAATTCTATGAATCAATAGATTGATTTAAAAAGGAAAATAAGAGGCTTAATGCCGGTCAAGATTTAAAATAAGAGCTCTGAGTCACAAGTCCTTCTAAATATCAAAATTCATTAAGATCCGATCACCCACTCGTAAGTTATAAATACCTAATTTTTTCTAGTTTTTCCTCTCTCTTTTGCCCCCCAGATGGTCGAATCTGGAAAAACGACTTTATCAAGTCAAATTGTGCAGCTCCCTGAAACGCCTACCAATTTTCATCGCCCTAGCACGTCCAGAAGCACCGAACTCGCCAAATCACTGAACCCCTCCCCCCAACTCCCCCAAAGAGAGCGAATCCAGTACGATTCTGTCAATCACGTATCAAGGACAATTGTTTATTCTATCCACTAAGCTTCATTCCGATTCCTCCACTCCAAATGTTTTTCCAAGATTTCCCCCTCCAACTCCCCCCAATGTCAAAAGATCTGGTCGGGATTTGAAATAAGAGCTCTGAGACATGAATTCCTTCTAAAAATCAAATTTCATTACGATCCGATCATCTATTTTTAAGATAAAAATACCCCAATTTTCATGTTTTCCAAGAATTCCGGTTTCCCCCTCCAACTTCCTCGAATGTCACAGGATCTGGTCAGAATTTGAAATTAGAACTTTAAAGCACAAGATCCTTCTAAATATCACATTTCATTAAAATCTGGTCACCCTTTCGTAAGTTACAAATACCTCAATTTTCAAAATTACCCCCCCCCCCCCCAATTCCGCCAAAGAGAGCAGATCCGGTCTAGCTATGTAAGTCAAGTATCTTAGACAGGTTTCTATTCTTCCCATCCAGTTTCCTCCTGATCTCACCGCTTTAAGTATTTTCTAAGATTTCCGGTCCCCCCAACTGCCCCCCCCCCAATTACACTTGATCCGGTTGAGATTTAAAATAAGATATCTGAGTTACGAGGTCCTTCTAAATATGAAGTTTCATGAAGATCCGATCACTCCTTCGTAAGTTAAAAATACGTCATTTTTTCTTATTTTTCAGAATTACCCCCCCCCTCCAATTGAGCGGGTCCGTTCCAATTATGTAAATCACGTATGCAAGACTTCTGCTTATTTTTGCAACCAAGTTTCATCCCAATCCCTCCAATCTAAGCGTTTTCCATCATTTTAGGTTTCCCCACCCCAAACTTCCCCCAATGTCACCAGATCCAGTCAGGATTTAAAATAAGAGCTTCGAGACACGATATCCTTCTAAATATCAAATTTCATGGAGATCCAATCACCCGTTCGTAAGTTAAAAATACCTCATTTTTTCTAATTTTTCAGAATTCGTAAGTTAAAAATACCTCATTTTTTCTAATTTTTCAGAATTAACCCCCCCCCCCCCAACTACCCCAAAGAGAACGGATCCGTTCTGGTTATGTCAATTATGTATCTAGGACTCGTGTTTTTTTTCCACCAAGTTTCATCCCGATCCCTCCACTCTAAGTGTTTTCCAAGTTTTAGGTTTCCCCCTCCCAACTCCCCCCCCAATGTCACCAGATCCGGTCGGGTTTAAAATAAGAGCTCTGAGCCACGATATCCTTCTAAATATCAAATTTCATTGAGATCCGATCACCCGTTCGTAAGTTAATAATACCTCATTTTTTTTTATTTTTCAGAAATACCCCCCCCCCCAACTATCCCAAAGAGAGCGGATTCGTTCCGTTTATGTCAATCATCTATCTAGGACTTGCATTTATTTTCCCACCATGTTTTATCCCGATCCCTCCACTCTAAGTGTTTGCAAGTTTTAGGTTTCCCCCTCCCAACTCCCCGCCCCCGTCACCAGATCCGGTCGGGATTTAAAATAAGAGCTCTAGAACACGATATCCTTCTAAACATCAAATTTCATTGAGATCCGATCACCCGTTCGTAAGTTGAAAATACCTCATTTTTTCTAATTTTTAAGAATTACTCCCCCCCCCCAACTACCCCAAAGAGAGCGAATCAGTTCCGATTATGTCAATCATGTATCTGGAACTTGCGCTTATTTTTCCCATCAAGTTTCATCCTGATCCCTCCACTCTAAGTGTTTTCCAGGATTTTAGGTTTCCCCCCTCCAACTCCCCCAAATGTCATCAGATCCGGTCGGGATTTAAAATAAGAGCTCTGAGACACAATATCATTCCAAACATCAAATTTCATTAAGATCCAATCACCCGCTCATAAGTTAAAAATACTTCATTTTTTCTATTTTTGCGAATTAATCGGCCCCCCAACCCCAGAATGTCAAATCGGGAAAACGACTATTTCTAATTTAATCTGGTCCGGTCCCTGATACGCTTGCCAAATTTCATCGTCCTAGCTTACCTGGAAGTGCCTAAAGTGGCAAAACCGGGACCGACAGACAGACAGACAGACCGACAGAATTGGCGATCGCTATATGTTACTTGGTTAATACCAAGTGCCATAAAAACTGGTTTTTTCTCGAGTTTTTACACACTGTATGAACTTGAGGGAGTGGCGCATACTACACAACTACCCAAAAAAAATTGTATTTTCTTACGCCCCGCTCTTTACGCTAAAGTTTTTTACTGTTTTAAAAAGTAGAGTTAAGATAAAGAGTCAAAATTTAGCGTAAAGAGCGGGGCGTTGATGAGGAGGCAGCCCCTTTCATATACGAAGCAATTTCTGTTCATTTTAAGTTTTAATGTCGCTCCTTACTTTCAGTTAAAAAAACTTGTTTTTTTATTTAATACTAACAAAGTACGGCTTGTATTGCGAAGCTCATAATTAAATTTCGGTTCTGTGGCATACATGGATCTGACTAATTGATAATCTCAGAAAGGTGAGGATAAATAAATAAATTTTTCAACCATCAGGACAGCAGCACTTGCTATTTCATTTGCTCCACGACCTGCAACTGTTTTAGGCCTCACTGCACAGTACTCTTCTATTATGCGTTCCCCCGGAGGCCATTGATATAAGAATACACCCCTCAAGTCATGTATTGTAATTTTTCGTTTATAGAGAAAATGATGAAGCATCACCACGAGGAAGGGCAAATTTTCAGGGTCGGTGCATAGCATTGGTGTGGAATTATTAGACCTCACCTTTTTTCTTAGCCTTCCTAATGTCATTTCATTCAATACTCTTCTATTTTGGTTCTGGCACCTCAATGCCATGTCTTATGAAACATGTTTCTCTTCGAACGTGTCAAATAAGTCCTTCTTGGGCTTATGAGAGCCCAGATTGTAATGTTGGTTGAAAATACTCCTATAAATTCTCTGATACTGGAGTACTTCCCTCATCCTTCTGTGAGCGAAAATACTGAAATTTCCCCTTTACTTCCGAACCTCAGTTTGCAAAATGCCAAGATAGAAGGTGAATTACTAACATCAGAGAGTCAAAACAACTGAGTTTTCAACACATGCCAGCCTTCACAACAACCTGAAATATAGTCACGCCGAAATACCCCAGGATAATCCACAATTATAGGTGAGAAAGACGCACTTCTGATAGAGTTGAATTGTTGATTTGCTCAGCCGGGAGCCATCGTACAACAAAACGAATTACACCCTTAGAAAGTTCACAAGCAATAACAGTGATAGGGTTTGTACCTCAATTTTTACTAGGGTATCCGTTCTGACATTCTTGCTTTCACAAGGTGAAGCATCCTTTTTTAGCTAGTAAATATAGTTAATTACTATTTAATATTTGTAGTAGACATGGTATTATCCTTCCCCAATGATTTTATTTGACAGAAAAAAAAACTAGCTCGAACACAGCCACTTAATGTGTACAGTAGTACAGCTAAGTGAACAAGAGAACTATTCGAGCTATATAACGTACGTCATGCTGGCCCTTTCTAAAATAGGTCTCTACTTTTTTGGTTTGCAATAGTGCCAAGTTTGTAATGTCTATGGCTGCAAGAAGGCTTAAATCCTGATATTGTTTGGCAACATTAATTCACTTTTAAATAGTTTATTTAGATCATATACGGTCTTTGTAACTTCCAGTGAAAATAGTTTATAGCTACAAAAATCGAACAACCTTAATTTCATTCTAAAATGCAAATAAAAACTGTAAAAAGTGAATTAACTATCATCATCTATTCCTTAAATCTTTTCCTTTCCACTTTTCAAAGTAATGCTTTCTATCACAAAGACGTTAAAAATCCAGGAAATCTGGTGCAATATTACGTTGTTACTGTAACAGAAACTGGTATATTTTTATGGCACTGGGTATTTACCAAGTTTACCAAATTCAATTTGGAAAAATTATAAGAAATGAGGTGTTTTTAACTTACGAACAGGTGATCGGATCTTAATGAAAGTTGATATTTAGAAGTATTTAATGTCTCAGGGCTCTAATTTTAAATCCTGACCAGATCCGGTGAAATTGGGGAGAGTTGGAATGGGAAACCAGAAATCTTTGAAAACGCTTAGAGTGGAGGGATCGGGATGAAACTTAGTGGGAAAAATAATCATAAGTCCTAGATACGTGACATAACTGGAACGGATCCTCTCTCATTTGGGGGAGTTGGGGGGAGGGTTAATTCTGAAAAATTAGGAAAATAGGTATTTTTAATTTACGAAGGAGTGATCGGATCTTAATGAAATTTGATATTGAGAAGGACCTCATAACTCATATCTGTTACTTCAAATTCCGACTAGATCCAGTGTCATTGGGGGGAGTTGGGGGGACTGTAAATCTTGGGAAACGCTTAGAGTGGAGAGATGAGGATGAAACATGGTTGGAAGAATAACCCCAAGTCCTATATACGTGATTGACATAACCGGACCGGATCCACTCTCTTTGGGGGGGTTGGAGGGGTACCAATTTGGTGATTTGGAAAAATGAGAAAAAATGAGGTATTTTTAATTTACGAACAGGTGATTGGATCCTAATGAAATTTCATATTTAGAAGGACCTCGTGTCTCAGAGCTCTTATTATAAATCCTGAAAATTCGTAGAATTTTGCTAGAGCTCATGCCATATGAGGTCTTGGCTCTTCCGATCTCGTCATAAGTACCATATGAGCTCTTAGCTCTTGTTTTCATTGAACTTTCAAAGCACCAGGCCACAAAACAATTGGGGCTGGATATGCCACTACTCAACAATTCACAAAGGTTTTCTTCACAGAATGTATTCATAGAACGTCTATCTAAAAGGATCTATAAACGGGTTGTCAAGTATAACTTACCCCCGAAGGGCACTCCAAATGGAGGTGCAGTGTTCTACAATAGCTGTTTTTCTGTTGTTACAACTTTTTTTTTACTTTGTCCCCTAAAATACCAAAAAATTTCTTCATCCTTGTCATTTATATCACAGCATTCTGTTACAGTTTGTTGTGTTTTTATTAGTGGCTTTACGTAGTTTCTTTGCTAGTCCAGCAATTTGAATTGATTTTGATATTCTTGGCATTTTGACTCAGGTTCTTATGGGTTTTTTTCTGACCATTCTTATTCTTAAAGGTGAAGTCAGTCCATGTGAGGTTATTACAGCCTTTTCTTGGGAATGTATCATATCTTATATTTCAGTCAAATCATACCAGTCAGGATTTATGTTCCATGATAATTGGTTTGTCTTAGGTCAGTGTTGTGTGGTATTTTTTACAAATGATCACCAACAAATGGAAATAAGAGATAGCTAGGCTGAAGTGCCTTACGGATGCCAGCCTTTGCTGACATTTTTCTTAAAGTCCGACTTCTTAAATATTTGGGACTCACATTTGCCTGAATTTATGTGGTTACTTACAAACTTACCTACTTACTATCTCACTTACCGGTTTTTTTAATCCATACTTACTTACCCACCTGCTAAACTTACTTACTCACTTAGACTTACTAACTTACTTACTAACTTTTGCTTACTTAAAAACTTCATTACTTATGTATACTTCCTTAATCCGTTCTTTTAATTTACTAACTTAACTTACTCCTCTTTACAAAAGTATTTTCATATTAATGATGACTCATTCTTGAGGGAGCCACTTGAATATATATGGATTAACCTCTGTGTTGAATTTGCAATAAATGTTAAAAAGCAGCATGAGCTTACTTTCTTGTTGGCATCCAAAGTAGTTTTTCATTTGCCAGCTGAACTTCAGTGATTCGTTGAGGTATTTCTTGCGACTGAAATGCTTTATTGATAGGTTCATTTTTTAACATTTTACCATAAGCTGAATTAATGTTTAAAAGTAATTACATGAAAAAAACTAGTTTTTTTAACTGAAAGTATAGAGCAACATTAAAACTTAAAACGAACAGAAATTACTCCGTATATGAAATGGGTTGTCCCCTCCGCAATCCCTCGCTCTTTACGCTAAAGAATGCCACAATTCTACTTTTTAAAACAATTAAAAGCTTTAGCGTAAAGAGCGAGGGATTGCGGATGGGACAACCCATTTCATATACGGAGTAATTTCTGTTCGTTTTAAGTTTTAATGTCGCTCCTTACTTTCAGTTAAAAAAACTAGTTCTTTTCATGTAATTTCTGAACGTTTTTGAATTAATGCATGTTTGATTTTGGCTCTCCACACATAAATTATTAAAATGAAACTTGCATTTAATTCCTTTTTTGGCTAAATGGCTTTCTCTTAGTTTTGATCAGACGATTTTGAGAAATAAGGGGTGGGGAAAGCCTAGTTTTTTTCGGTTTTAGTAAAAAATATACGTAACTTAAGAATTAGCTTACGTAATATTCTTAAATTTTTATTATGTATATGAGGGGGTTTGTCCCCTCGTTAATACATCGCTCTTTACACTAAATCTTAAGTTTTGTCCCAATTCTTTAAGAATGACAACTGAATCTGAATGGCCGTAGAATAAATAGTTGAAATTACTAAAAATACTATAGCATAAAGAGCGAGGTATTTATCTCCTCCTAAATACCTCGCTCTTTATGCTAAAGTATTTTTAGAACCCCTCATATGCGTAATAATCTCTGTTCGTTTTAAGTTTCAATGCTACTCCTTACTTTCAATTGAAAAAACTTTTCCATGTTTATTTTTTCATTTTTTTTTTTAGTAATTTTAGAAAATCCTGCGCCCTTTTCATTGAATTTCTGTTCCCCCATGACATATTTCTCCAAGGAAAGATTCTCCCACATAGCTCCCTTCCCTCAACCCTACCCCCAAAACCAAAAAAAAATCCCCTGAAAACGCTGTACCCAATAACCATTATTATATGTAAACACTGGCCGAAGTTTGTAACTTGCAGCCCCTCCCCCAGGGACTGTGGGGGAGTAAGTCATTCCCAAAGACATAGTTATTATGGTTTTTGACTATGCGCAACAAAATGGCCATGTCAAAATTTTGATCCGTTGACTTTGGAGAAAAAAAGAGCGTGGGAGGGGGCCTAGGTGCCCTCCAATTTTTTGGCTACTTAAAAAGGGCACTAGAACTTTTCATTTCCTTTAGAATGAGCCCTCTTGCGACATTCTAGGACTACTTGGTCGATACGATGACCCCTGGGGAAAAGAAAAAAACAAATAAAAAACAAAACAAAAACAAACAAACAAATAAACACGCCCCCGTGATTTGTCTTCTGGGAAAAAATACGAAATTCCTCATTAGGGTTCTCTGGTACGCTGAATCTGATGGTGTGGTTTTCGTTAAGATTCTATGACTTTTAGGGGTTGATTTCCCCTATTTTTCAAAATAAGGCAAATATTCTCAGGCTCATAACTTTTGATTCGTAAGACTAAACTTGATTAAACTTATATATTTAAAATCAGCATTAAAATGCGATTCTTTTGATGTAGCTATTGATATCAAAACCCCATTTTTTAGAGTTTTGGTTGCCATTGAGCTGGGTCGCTCCTTACTACAGTTCGTTACCACGAACTGTTTGATCATTCAATTTCTTTGGCCTCCCTCATCCACCTTGCAATGCAAGTCAATGTTGATATTACCTGAACAATTGTTTTGGGTCATGAAACTATTGTTAATAGAAGCATTTTGACTTTTGGAACATCTTTTCTCTCTTGCAAAACTACCACAAACTCACGGTTATGGAGTTATTCCGGCCCAAACATTCTTGTATTTATACATATAGAATTGCAATCATTTCCATTTTCGTTGATCGGATATTTGAAATCGCGAATCTGTAATAGTTTAGAAACAAATTTGGGCTATATATTTGCACATTAGGGGGGTGGGGAAAAAGCATAGCATATATTAAATACGTAAACTAACTATTGCTGTATTTAATATATGCTATGCTTTACCCCCCCCCCCCCTAATTGCAAATATATAATAACTCCATAACGGTGAGTTTGCAGTACTTTTGCACGAGAGAAAAGATGTTCAAAAAGTCAAAATGCATCTATTAACAATAGTTTCATGACCCAAAACAATTGTTCAGGTAATACCAACATTTACCGCAATGCCCGTATACCTTCCAATACCCTTGCAATGTCTGTAGATAGAGCTGAACAGTCCTCGGACTGTACAAAGGGTCAGATTAAAAGAGATTAAAAGTGTGTCCTTTCAAAGCGAAATTAAAAGTTACAAGACGGTTCTCTAAATTTTGCAAGCTTTTTTCTGTAGAATTCTACTGCTTAATAAAACGTTCATGGAATTTTTGATGAGTGCCACCAATGTAATAACTGCAACAAGAACATGGAATGTTTTAAATTCTACTGCTTTCTTTCTGGAAACGTAGGAGATATCACAAATACCTAGCAGATTTTAAACTTTTAAAACTTCAATTGATAATTTTGGTATCAGTCGGTTTAGCTAGCCTAAACCTCATTTAGATGTGCACATGAATAAATTATTCACCATTAAGTATCATCCGATATATATATATATATATATATATATATATATATATATATATATATATATATATATATATATATATATATATATATATATATATATATATATATATATATATATATATATATATATATATATATATATATATGAAAGGAAGATAATTAAAATTTATCTAAATTGAGTCAATCTAAATTGACTCTTTAAAAATTAAATAATTCATTTTTTTTGATCGTTCTAATTGTTTTGATAACCTACAGTAAACCTCTACTGAACTTACGAAGTCTAGTTGCGAAGGGATGTGGTGCTAAGATCCTCCGCTCCAAAATGGAAAAAAAAAACACATATATAAATAGCCTTGCCTCTTATATCTTCCAACTTTCTGGGGAAATTTTACAAGCAGAGGGGGGGGGGATTCGTGGCACGATTTTAAAAACGGTCAGAAATTAAATATTAAAAACAAGTTTTTTCGACTGTAAGTAAGGAGCATATCAAAACCCAAAACAATTAGAAATTGTTCCTTATATGAGGGGGACTATTTTGCATCAACCCTCGCTCTTTACGCTAAAGTTTGAAATTTTGTCACAATTCTTTAAGAAACCCTGCTCAAACACAAGGGCCATTGAATTTGAGTGAGAAGCAATCTTAAAGAACTTTAAAACTTTTATACAACCACAGAAGAGAGAATAATGAGGACTTCTTTCCCAAGACAGTGAAAAACAAAACCTATTTGAATATTTCGGCCCCATATCTAAGGGCCGTCTTCAGTAAAGATAATAATAAACAATAAAACACTTACAATAAAAGCTCTCGGCTAAAAATCCATTTTTTTTTTAATAGCCTTGGCATCATTGCTTCTTAACAAAAAGTTCAGCCAAGACTATGTGATAAAAGCTAACATTTTACAAGGTGAAAGGTTCATTCATTGAACAAACTGTATTTATTAAAAATTGGAATAATTTCATATTGCGATATTTGCCTTCACTGCAGCTAATCTTGTAGTTCCTTTGGGATTGTACTTGTTTCTATTCGTTCCAATTTTTGTTTTATTTTGAATTATACTATTTTCTATAATTATTTTATGCACATAGGGTTGAGTGTGTATTCACCCAAGTCTCTATTTAGGGAGGTATTATTATTTAAGTTTCGTTTGATTTCGATTGCCTCGCGGACAGTTTGTTTGATTCCTAAGTCATTGCTAATTAGAATTGTTTCGTCAAATAGAACATAATGTTTTGGATTTTAAAAATATGATTGCTTAAAGCTGAATCGAAAGATATGGAGTTATTCTAGATTTTAATGCTTTTTCAATACTTTCTTTGTGTTGCTGTATTCTTTATCCTAAATTTTAGTGGGTTCCATTTCCACAACTACATGGTATTTGATATACCCCTCTTAGACAAGTAACTGGGGTTTTATCTTTCCAGTTTCCAGTTTCGAGATTCATATTACAAACAGGTAAGGGGCCTTCCTATGGGAGCACCTCTATCTGGCCTACTCACAAATATTTTCGTCGATAATCTTGAAAACTGGGCTCTGGATTCGTATTTTCTTAATCATGTGTTTTGGGGACGTTTCATGGACGACGTAATTTCAGTTTGGAATTAAGGTGAAAGTGAAGTTAAAGGTTTTCTAGAACATTTAAATAGTTACGATAGAAACCTGCAATTCACTCCAGAGACCGAAACAGATGGAAAAAATAATTTTTTAGATGTATTGATAATACGCAGTGTGAATAAACTTGATTTTACGGTTTACAGAAAACCTACGCATAATAATAGATACCTTCACTTCAAATCTAAACATCCTCCACAGGTTAAAAGAGGTGTGGTAATATCTCTTGTGGATAGAGTACTTAATATCTGCTCAGAGCCGTATATTAAAAAAGAAATAAATTTTATCACAGACATACTTTTTGGCAACGGGTACCCAATTTCTCTCATAAATACTGTTATTGATCAAAAATTCAAGATGCATTCTTCTAAAGCCTTAAATCCGACACCAGAAAACGATTTGAATAAACCCACAAGCACGATTTACCTACCTTATATTCCGAAAATTACTTGAAAACTGAAAAAAGTTTGTTTAAAAAACAATTTACTTGTTGTATTCACAAGTAATTTAAGTATAATGAATCTTCTCAATTCTGGTAAGGATAAAACCCCAGTTACTCGTCTAAGAGGGGTGCATCAGATACCATGTAGTTATGGAAATTATTACATTGGTCGAACCCACCAAAATTTAGGAACAAGATTACAGCAACACAAAGAAAGTATTGAAAAAGCATTAAAATCTAGAAATAACTCCATATCTTTCGATTCAGCTTTAAGCAATAATATTTTTGAAAATCCAAACCATTATGTTCTATTTGACAAAACAATTCTAATTAGCAATGACCTAGGAATCAAACAAACTGTCCGCGAGCCAATCGAAATCAAACGAAACTTAAATGATAATACATTCCTAAATAGAGACTTGGGTGAATACACACTCAACCCTATGTACACAAAATTAATTATAGAAAATAATATAATTCAAAATAAAACAGAAACAGGAACGAATAAAAACAAGCCCAATCTCAAAAGAACTACAAGATTAGCTGCAGAGAAGGCAAATATCGCAATAAGAAATTATTCCAATTTTTAATAAATACAGTTAGTTCAATGAATGAACCTTTTTAGCTTCTAAAATGTTAGCTTTTATCACACAGTCTTGGCTGAGCTTCTCTTTAAGAAGTAATGATGCCAAGGCTATTTTAAAAAAATGGGTTTTTAGCCGAGAGCTTTTATTGTAGGTGTTTTTTTGTTTATTATTTTCTTTGCTGAAGACGGCCCTTAGACATAGGGCCGAAATATTCAAATAGGTTTTGTTGGTTCACTGTCTTGGGAAAGAAGTCCTCATTATTCTCTCTTCTGTGGTTGTATTATGGAAAGGCAGTGTGGTCTTCGTCTTTATTTAAAACTTTATGTAGAGAGAAAGGGTTGAGGAATGGGTAGTCTTCTTCATATACGGAATAACTTCTGTTTGTTTAAAGTTTTAGTGTTGTGCCTTACTTTCAGTTGAAAAAACTATTTTTATTTTATTTAAAGTTTAATAAGAAGCTACATAAAGCTAAGTTTCGTGATTTTATTTTGTCATTAAGCCTTGAATCATTCATTTGCGGAATCATCATCTTAAAAACGAATGTTAAAGAATTAATTAAAAAAAAATAATCTCAGAAAAATTAATACTAAACTCTTAAAATCATGACCATGATTTAAACTTTTCTTTTCGGAATCTTGTCCTTATTTACTTATTTTGTATTTCTATAATCCAACTATAATTGGCAAGCGTTTATTTCGTTTTACTAGCCTTAGAGAGAAACTACTAGTCTGTCTCTGACATTCAAGGTATATATTTCATTCTGATAAAATTAGTTCTCCTTGTGTCAGTTTTAGTGACCCCATTCAGGATTCTCAAAAACAAAAGCTCCGGCAAGACTCCCGAATGATCTTTGACACACTAATTGTCCCATGTCGTATGCTTGTCACAGCCTTCCAGTTGTTGCCTATTTTTATCTCCAGTGGCATTCCTTAGTGACTGGAACATGGCATTCCTAAATGTTTAGGAGTCATCATACTAATAGTTTGTTTATGTATTCATTATTATTAATCGACTTTAGAAATTGTTTCTATTGTTAAATTTAACAATAATATTATCAATGTCAATATTGAAAAGTTTAAAGGTGGGAATTAAAGCCAATGGAAAAAAATGAATAAAATGGTGACAGATATACTACGTCCTTCATTTTCCTGTTCTAAGAGAAAAAAACGAAACGAAAAAAAAATTCAAGTGTTACAAATTGGGAACAGAACACCAAATTTCCTGAATGAAACAGTTTGTGGTAACAAATTATAAGCAGGGAGCGATACGTCTCAATAGTAACCGAAACTCTAAAAAACGGATTTTGATATCAATAAATATATCAAACGAATCGGATTATGCTGATTTCGAATTTACAAGATTCATTAAGAGTGTTACCCATAAAAGGCTACAAGATTAAGACAATTTGCCTGATTTTCGAAAAAAGGGGAAGACACCCCCTAAAAATCAAGAAATCTTAATGAAACTCGCACCATCAGATTCAGTATTTTTTCAGTATTAATTTTGTGTTTTTTGTCAGGAGAAAGATCACGGAGTCACGTTTATTTGTTTTTTATTCTCCCCAGGGGTGCTCGTATCGAACCAGTATATGAAGGGG
The DNA here is from genome assembly GCF_032884065.1 of Artemia franciscana. NCBI lineage: Eukaryota > Metazoa > Arthropoda > Branchiopoda > Anostraca > Artemiidae > Artemia > Artemia franciscana. Next base: position 4,505,594 of record NC_088869.1, on the reverse strand, counting down.
TTGCCCTTTCTCAATACCTTGCTTTCTACGGTAAAGTTTCACTGTATGTCCCAATCTTTAAGAACGACCTTAAACACAAGGGCCATTTAATTGGAATAAGAACTTTTCTTTTAAGTGCTAGGAGCTTTAGCATGAAGAGCCAGGTATTGAGGAGGGGGCAACCCCTTCATATACGACTTAATTCCTGTTCGTTTTGAGTTTTCATGTTGCTACTTACTTTCAGTTGATATTCTTTTTTGTAAAGAAAAGAAAAAGAGGATAATAACCAAGACCTCATCCTTGCCGTATCGGTACTTATAATTTAATGTTATATTATATTTTATTTAATTTTTTTATTATTATAATCGTATAGTTCAAGAGAAAGAAAAAAAAGAAGAAAAATGCCTATTTATTTCCCATATGAAAAATAAAACCAGAGCTGTATGCATTCCTATATTGAATTATATTGAAGTAGAACCCGAAAAAAGTTAATTTAGCCTATTCTTGTGAGTAGTGGAGTAAAAACAAAATAAAAATTTCGAGTTTTTTTCCGGATACAAAACGAAAAAAAGCAAAAAAAGAAAACGAGGATAACAACACCCAGTGAAAAATAGAGGAAAACTATGCATATATTTGGTTGAGACCCTCGCTCGACCGTCTTTACTGTAGAATGAAATAAAATATAATACATTAATACAATAATTTAATAATAACATAATAAAATAAATAAAATAATAAAAATAGAGATAAAAGTCCCCAGAAGTATTTCTATTATTCTTCACTGAAGCCGGTCGACACATTGACCGAAACATTTGCATTGTTTCGAAGGATTTCCTTATCGGTGGGGGGTGGATCAAACCCCCTAGCCCCCCTGGGTACGGAATTAGTTATTATCCTTTTTTTCTTTCCTTTACGATTTTTTTTTCGTTTTTTCATATTTAGCCAGTGTGGTCTTAGAAATTATTCGGGATACCTTCAATTTCATGTGTTTGACCTTTGGTGTAACATATTATACACTAATTGGGACGAACATATTTAATGGGATGTTTATCATTGTCAACCATTAACAGCTCTTAAACTCAAGAATGGATTAGTAAGTCATTGGAGCTTAGATAAATATTTTAACAAAAGACTAGTAGATCTCATTATTTTCGTTAGATAGGAACTAAGCTCGAGTTCAAGCAAATAGTAGCATCCAGTCCTTTAAATTTGGTTTGACAATTTTTTAGTCATTTTTCAATTAGCTTTGAGAAATAATTTATCTAGTTGTTATATTCCGGTGGTTTTAAATCGCTTTAGTTCTAAGGAGTGTAAGTGAGATGAGGATATTTTTCTTAGGTTTATGTTTCAGAGCGATAAGGAAGAAAATCGCGTTTAGTTCTGGGGTAAGGGCACTTCCTCTGAAACTAGTATTGCTGAGTCCTCCAGAAATCTATAGCAATCGTGACAGAGACTCGTAAAACTGGGACCACTTTAAAAAAATAAAGAACCTAATTGTACTGTGGGGCAATTTTGCTGCTACCGTTTTCTCCTTGTGATGAGTTTTATGTTCTTGGGTATACAAAAAGGAGAAAATCGGGAAACCTTGATTTCCGGTTGGAGGATATCAGCACAGAGAAAAAAAGTTAATTGAAGATTGCAACATTTCCAGTACTTTTCCAGAAATACATTGTTGTTTTTATCCTACTCAATAATACAAACAAGAAAAAAGAAACTGTTACAGTTCCAAAAGCAAACTTTTTAAGCATTTTGTGGTACCATATTTCTAGAGAACATGAAATTATTTTCAGGTGGCACTCAGACACTAGACAGTTGAACACTAGAGACTATCATGTCAACAGAAAATCAGTTCAACAGATAGTTCAACAGACTATCTCTGATAGTTTAATCATCTAGGTAAAATTACGGTTTTCAATATTAAAAACAAAGCAATCAAAAGAGAGCTTTGAAATTCGCTTCAAAGAAAACAGTTGCCTCGTTTCAAAGCAGGTATTCATTTAAATATTGTTTGTGCTTGTGTATTGCATTAGCAATACATTACATATGTGTATTGTGTATTGCATTATTTGTATTGCATTAGCAAGAAGTCAGAAGAAAAATAAATCATTCATTGGCCAAATCTTGCTCAACTATTTAAACTTTACAGTTTCTATAGTTCCACCTTCATATAAGTTTTTTTCTAGTTTTAACTCCAAGATTTGTAGTTCCATTTTTTTTTTGGCTTTTTGATAAAAAATTGATTGCCAAATAAATAATATCATTACCAGGCAAACTCATTATATGACAAAAAATAACACTTTGGCTTAGATATTAATCAGTGGAGAAAAGATTAAGGAAACAGGATATATCAAATATGCGCCTGCAATTTTCAATAAATCCCTTTTTCTCTGTAGGCATGATCTTAATTTAGAAAAAAAAAGAAATGCTAAATACTTAGAGCCTGAATACAAATGACAAGGTCAAAAAATTAATTTGGAAATATCCCATATTAAACCTAAATAATAGCCATAATAAATACAGGGATCAAAAAAATTGTTTTGATATATTTAATTTAGGATCGTTTTTCAAATAATGCTGGTTAATAGGCTCACATTCCATGAAATATACCCCCCTATGAGAAACTTATCTGTGAAATTTCATCCAACGTGAAATGCGTCCCCGTCAGATTCCCCACGGACAGTTCCATTCTCGCTGAAAATCTCCTTGTAAAATTTCTTGTAATCGATTCAGCCAAAAAAAAATCTCCAGTGCACATTTTAATTCGAAAAAAGAATTTAGTTTCTAAACGGTTTCTCAATCACTCTAGAAATTCCCTCTTCCGTGGGAAATTTTTCCAAGAAATCAAAACACGAGGAAAATAACCTTCGGATAGCTCCCCGGGAACATATGAACATGCAAAACTGAGTTGGAAAAGAGAACAATTAAAAAGAGTTTCGTATAGGAATTCTGTCATATCCCCCTAGTGAAAATTTGCCCTGGAAAATTCACCCCTGGAAAGTTACTTTTCTTACTCCATTACTTTTCCAGAAATACATCGTTGCTTCTATCCTACTCAATAAAACGAACCAAAAAAAAAACCCTCTCACAGTTCCCGCACATTCCCAGGGGATCAGCTAAGCGTAATTGTCCTGGGTAAATTTTCACCGGGATTGAATTGTCTAGAGGATGTATCCGTTGGGACGGTATTTCTGCGTGGAGGTGGGACCATTTTTTCTGGGATCGTTATAAAAGAAACCTCACGAGGAACTCCTCCATGGAAATTTCATCCAATGTGAAGTGCGCACCCGTCAAATTCCCCACAGACAGTTCCATCCTCTCTGAAAATTCCCCCTGAAAAATTTCTTGAGGTCGGTTCAGCCTAAAAATTCTCCCACCCATACTTTTATTTGAAAAAGAAATTAATTTCTAATAATTTTCTCAGTCACTCTGGAAATTCCAAATCACGCGAAAACCTCTGGAGAAACCAAAACATGCGGAGAATGGCCCCCTGGAACAATGGAATAATTCCCTGGGAACATCTGCACATATAAAATTGAGTTGGAAAAGAAAATAACTAAAAAGAATTTCTTATAGGAATTCAGTCAAATCCCCCTAGTAAAAATTTCCCCTGGAAAATTCACCCCCCGGAAAGTTACTTTTCTTACTCCGTTACTTTTCCAGAAATAAATTGTTCAAACAGTTCGTGGTAACGAACTGTAGTATGGAGCGACCCGGCTCAATAGTAAACGAAACTCTAAAAAAAAGGAATTTTGATGCTAAAATATACATCAAAAGAATCAGATATTCATGCAGATTTTAAATATATAAGTTTCATCAAGTTTAGTCTTTGTCATCAAAAGTTACGAGCCTGAAAAAATTTGCCTTATTTTAGAAAATAGGGGAAAACACCCCCTAAAGTCACGAGAACCCTATAGCAAAGTTTTCAAGCTCCTATCTACAAAAATGTGGAATTTCATATTTTTTGCCAGAAGTCAAATCACGGGTGCGTGTTTATTTGTTTGTTTTTTTCCCCCATGGGTCATCGTATCGACCAAGTGGTCCTAGAATGTCGCAAGAGAGCTCATTCTAAAGGAAATGAAAAGTTCTAATGCCCTTTTCTAAGTGGCCAAAAAAATTGGAGGGCATCTAGGCCCTCTCCCACGCTCATTTTTTCTCCAAAATCAACAGATCAAAATTTTGAGATAGTCATTTTGTTCCGCATAGTCAAAAACCATAATAACTGTGTCTTTGGTAATGACTTACTCCCCCACCGTCCCTGGGGGAGGAACTGCAAGTTACAAACTTCGACCAGTGTTTACATATAATAATGGTTATTGGGAAGTGTACAGTCGTTTTCAGGGGATCTTTTTTTGTTTTGGGGGTGGGGTTGAGGGGAGGGGGCTATATGGGAGGATATTTCCTTGGAGGTATATTTCATGGGGGAACAGAAATTCAATGAGAAGGGCGCAAGATTTTCGAAAATTACTATAAAAAAAACAATGAAAAAATAAACATGGAAAAGTTTTTTCAATTGAAAGTAAAGAGTAGCATTAAAACTTAAAACGGACAGAGATTATTACGCATATGAGGGGTTCTAAAAATACTTTAGCATAAAGAGCGAGGTATTTAGGAGGAGATAAATACCTCCCTCTTTATGCTATAGTATTTTTAGTAATTTCAACTATTTATTCTACGGCCTTTCTGATTCAGGGGTCATTCTTAAAGAATTGGGACAAAACTTACGATTTAGTGTAAAGAACGAGGTATTAACGAGGGTACAAACCCCCTCATATACTAAAATAAAAATTAAAGAATATAAAAGTTTGTTACGTAAGTTAATTCTTAAGTTACGTATATTTTTTACTAATAAAAAAATTCGTTAAAAATTAAAATTTATAGTTACCTTTCTATGCAACCGAAAAATTGCATGGCAACTAGGCCTCCTTCCCCATCCCTTATTTCTCAAAATCGTTTGATCAAAACTAAGAGAAAACAATTTAGCCAAAAAAGGAATTAATATCCAAATTTCATTTTAATAATTTATGTGTGGAGAGCCAAAATCAAACATGCATTAATTCAAAAACGTTCAGAAATCACATAAAAAAACTAGTTTTTTCAACTGAAAGTAAGGAGCGACATTAAAACTTAAAACGAACAGAAATTACTCCGTATATGAAATGGGTTGTCCCCTCCGCAATCCCTCGCTCTTTACGCTAAAGCTTTTAATTGTTTTAAAAAGTGGAATTGTGGCAAAGAGCGTAAAGAGCAAGGGATTGCGGAGGGGACAACCCATTTCATATACGGAGTAATTTCTGTTCGTTTTAAGTTTTAATGTCACTCCTTACTTTCAGTTAAAAAACTATTTTTTTTATGTAATTTTCTATCCTACTCAATAATACTAACAAAATGAAAAATTGTTACATTTCCAAAAGCAAACTTTTTAACCATTTTTTGGTACCACATTTGTAAAGACAATGAAACTATTTTCAGGTGGCACTTGTAAACTAGACAGTTGAACACTAGAGACTATTGGTTCAACAGACTATATATTCAACAGATAGCTCAACAGACTATCTCTAATAGTTCAACCTTCCAGCTAAAACTACGATTTTTAATGTTGAAATCAAAGCAATCAGAAGATTGCATTGAAATTCGTTTCAAAACAAACAAATGTCTCGTATCGTTTCAAAGTAGATATTCGTTTAAATAGTATTTCTTCTATTATTATTTGCTTTTAAATAACGTATGTGTATTGTATTAGCAAGAAATCTGAAGAAAAACAAATAATTGATTGGCCAAATCTTGCTCAACTATCTGAACTTTAAAGCTTCTATATATAATACAGCGGACAGAATGTTTGTACTGCATGCCCTTTCTGAAAAATATGAAATAGGAAAAAATATATTTTACGTGGCTTTCGTAGACCTCCAAAAAACTTCCGATAGCGTGGATAGGGAATTACTGATAATGGAATTAATTAAAATTGGACTACCAGGTCATTTTGTACAGCTGGTAGCTAATATGTATGGAAGTAGAAAAGCAGTCGTTAGAGTGTTTGGAAAAGGAGTTTCAAGGATATTTGAACAGACAAGAGGTATGAAACAAGGAAGTGCCCTGTCACCTCGGCTATTCGGAATATTCGTAAACGATATTGTAGAATTCGTGGAAAAAAGATGGGCCTCAACCGTTAAGCTCGGCAACAGAACGATTTCGGCTCTGCTGTTCGCCGACGACAAGGCATTAGTAGCGAAAACAGCTCGTGAACTATAAATTTTAATTAACCTGATGGCAGAATACCTTGAATCGAAGAAACTACGTCTAAGCCTCCGGAAGACAGAGATAATGATCTTCAATAAAGGAGGAAGAAGGAATTTAGTTGAGAACGAGACATTTCGGTTCAAAGGACAAGAGATTAAGGTAGTGGAAAAGGCAAAATATCTGGGATTTATCCTGACACCTAACTGCAGTTGGAAGGAACATGTGAGCGAAATGTCAAAGCGAGGGAAAGCAGCAGTGGGTGCAATACTACGTAATGACCTAGTGAAAAAGTCGAAGTCATTAAAAATGTTTAAGCAAATATTTGATTCAAAAATTAAACCGGTAATCCATTACGGAGCTGAGCTATGGGGCCTGGAAGCCGCGGAGAAGCTAGAATCAGTCTAGTTTAGGTACTACAAAAGACTTTTCGGGCTGCACTAGACAACACATAACCAGCTAATCAAAGGAGACTTCGGCATCTTCTCGCTGAAATTGCACCGGCTTTATCAAGTATTTAAGTTTGGGCTGATATCAACCCAACTTCCTGAGGACCGATTGGCTAAACAAGCTTAACATTTAACATTAACAAGCTAAACATTTGCTTCGAATCAATAGAAAAACTAATTGGACTCAACAAATCAAGAAATCTCTTGACAAACTAGGCCTTTCTTGTTTGTGGATGGAAGAAAACGGACCCGGAAACACACAATGCCTTCCAGAAATTATGCAGAGATTGAAAGACCAAAAGATACAAGAGTGGGGTTGTTTAGTACGTTCGTCGGAAACACTGAATGAATATAGTAAAGTAAAAGAAACTTTTGGGAAAGAATATTATTTTAAGGTAAATTTACCTTTCAAATATATAAAATCATGGATCCAGTTGAGGGGAAATTGCCTTCCAGTACATAGGGAACAGAAATAAAAAGAAATATGGGAACAAATGGTAAGTGTGGGTATTGCGGAAAAGAGGATAATAATTTAGCCCATTTCCTCATGGAGTGCCAGGAGCTTGAAAGTCTTAGGGATGAAATTTGGGGGGACCATCGGTTGGTGCTACTTTCTGATATCCCGAGGTCTTCGAAGCCAGGAACCATATGCAAAATGGCACGATATGTGGAAATGGCGGGAGAGGCTCAGTCGAGCCCGAGTGAATGAAAATAAGTATTGTTTTATATTGAGTGTGTGTTCTGTGCAGTGTTGCACTATTAAATCATGTTGTGTATGGCCGTAGGGCTCAAATAAACTTTCTTCTTCTTCTTCTATAGTTCAAACTTCATATAAGTGTATTTAACTTTTAACTTCCAAAATGTGTAGTTCAATTTACTTTTTTTGGCTTTTTGATAAGAAATTGATTGCCAAATCAATAATAACCTTACAAGGAAAACTCATTATAGGACACCAAATATCACTTTGGCGTGGAAATTAATCAGTGGAGGACAGGGGACAGGAAGCTGAAGGAAACAGGATATACCAGATATATCCCACCATGAGATTCACCGTATCAGAGAATCCTGACGTAGAGGTTTAAACTTCTATCTGCAAAAATATAGAATTTTGTATTTTTTGCCCGAAGAAAGATCACTAATGCATGCTTATTTGTTGTTTTTTTTCCAGGGGTGATTGTATCGTCCCAGTTGACCTAGATTATCGTTAGAGGGCTAATTTGAACAGAAAGTCAAGTGCCTTTTTCAGTGACCAAAAACATTGGAGGGCAACTTGGCGCCTCCCCTCTCGATTTTTTCCCTAAAATCCCCTGATTATGATTTTGAGATAACCATTTTGTTTATAATAGTTTAAAGTCCCAATAACTATGCCTTTGGATATAGCATGACCCCACACAGCCCCAGGAGAGCTGTTAAGGGTAATTGTCCTGGGTAAAGTTTCATCTGGATTGAATTGTTTAGAGGATTTATCCCTTGGGAGGGTATTTCTCCCTAGAAATTGGGTCAGTTTTCCTGGTATCATTTAAAAAACGGTCAGAAATTAATTTTAAAAAAAAGTTATATAAAAAAAAGAAATTAAATAAGAAAAAAAGACATTAAATATATATATATATATATATATATATATATATATATATATATATATATATATATATATATATATATATATATATATATATATATATATATATATATATATATATATATATATATATATATATATATATATCATAAATAACAAGCATTTTAGTGGTTGTTTTGTAAGGATTGTTCTTATTTATTTTACTGATTTTTTTTACATTTTTATTTTATTTTTGTATCTTTGCACTGAAGACAGCTGAGCAGAGGTTTTCTCCGAAGTATTTAATTTTCATCTATGCTTTTCACTGGCAGTAAATATCCCTGTTTTTCTTCTTGTTTAAGTTTTTTCATCTTGTATACATACAAACAAATGTACAGATGTAAACAGCAAATAATCAAAAAAAAATTCCTAAAAAAGGAAACTTTCAAAGAGAAGTAAAGAACTAAATTAAACCACAGACGGGTAGAGATGAAGTCATATAATATTTCAAACTTGATGATTGTTACGATGAAATTTCATCCTAATAAATGAATTAGTGAGCCCCCCAAAAAACATAAATCACGACAAACAGAAGTAGGGTTAACACTTTTTGCAGCTTCTAAAAGCCAGAGCGTCATTTTTGCCGTAATGAAAACAAAATATATTCAATTTTTTCTTGTAAAATATCTAAAATTGCTAAGACCTCTGGGAATTAGTATCCTTATATATGAAGCAATATGCTTTTATAGCTCTTTTCATTAATTTTGGTTATTTTGGTGTTTCTTCTTCTTGTATTGGTGCTATTGTTAATTTTTAGACAAATTAAACCACACTGTTCAAAATATAAATCATTCCCAATAAAACCCAGCTGGTATTAAAGCCACTCTTTTAGGTTTTGAGAGGGAGGGAAAGTGAATCATATCACAACTCTTATTCGTACACCGTGATAAGCATTTGTGACATAGTTTCTCTTTTTGTGTCGTTGTTGATGCTATGGCTAATATTATGTAGTGATATTTTGAACTAAACAACGAAAAGAGCAAAATAAGAAGTATTTTTATAGAATTTAATCCATAGAATAATATATAATATGTAATTAATAATAAGAATAATATGCCAGTAAAGTCTAAAGATAGGAATTCGAAGATTTTTTTTTTTTGAAGTGCTTTGGTGATAGCAGGAAGCAATGGCAAAATACGGGATCAATAAAGACGGATCCCTTTATTAATCTTAAGTACAAGCAAAAGTAGAGAAAAAAGGATTTATAGAAGATGCCCATGGGGTGACATCCCCGAACACATAATTACTGAGTTTCCAACATGGCTGAAAAAATTGATGTCACAAAACTTTGTTTGGACGTTTTTTTATGGAAAATGACGGGCGTCGGGGGGGTGGGGGTGGGGGGGAGGATCTCTCAAATCGCTTTGGCTCTTAAAAAGCGTTTTCAATGAAACCCAGCTGATATTAAAGCCACTCTTAGGTTTTAAGAGGGAGGGAAAGTGAATCGTATCACAACTCTTATTTGTACACCCTGACAAGCATTTGTGACATAATTTCTCTTTTTGTATCGTTGCTGATGCTATGGCTATTATTATGCCATGTTGTTTTGAACTAAACAACACAAAGGGCAAAATAAGAATTATTTTCAGTGAAGTACAAATAATGCTCTGGTTCTTAAAAAGCTTTGAGGGCGTTACCTTTTTCCTGTTTGCCGTAATTTCTGTTCGGTTTAGTTTTACTTGGTTATCGATTGTAGTCTCTGTTCATTTCTGCCCCATTAATTTATTGACAGTAATATCTGCTCCAATTAAGCTACAAATACTTAATAACTATATTAACGTTCTTTGATTTTTATGAAAATAATGTATCATTTGAACAGTGTGGTTGCCATTGATCAAAACAACAAACAAAAAATCACCGAAATGATCAAGATCACTGAGAAAAAACAATGAAAGTAAACTAATTGTTTAATATGCAATGATATTAGTTTCTTATAGTCCCAGTGATCCTTTGACATTTCAATGTTATAGTTATAAAAGAGGAAATGTTTAAATACGTTTTGTTTTCAGTAAAGTGCAATTGACGCTATGGTTCTTAGAAGGTGGCACTACTCCTGTCTGTGGTAATATTTGTTCAATTTAAGCTTGACTGGTTTATTCATTTTAATTCCGGTTTTTTTTTCGGATTTATTTATTTATCTAAAGCAGTATCTGTCATCTTTATGTTTGATGTGATTATTCATTTTAATTTCTGTTTCTTTTGAGATTCATTTTATTATTGATTTTATTTTCTGTTCTTTTTATGTATGAAATATTATGGGAAATTATTTCAGCTTTTCTTGGGTTTAGATTTTGCTCTTTAATTTTCTTTAAAAAACCTTTTTATTGAAATTCTTTTTTAAAATTAATTCTGTAAATGGTGAGTAATGGCCTAATGGGAAGCTGCATATTTATGAGATGGAATAAACAAATGGCAGTAGCATTTCTATGACACATTATTTTTTTTCATGTTTAAAAACATAATTACTCTTTATTCTTACTATCAAAGTTTCTGCTTCTCATCACATTTCCATTGAAATTTCAGTCACTCTAAATGTAAGAAAGTATCTTACTCCTTACTTACAGTTCGTTGCCTCCAATTGTTTGATAGAGATAGGAAACAAGTCTGTGAATTTCAAAAATGCCGCATAAGAATATTTACCTCGCAACAGCTAATGAGAACGGGACCAGCTTTTTCAATTTTACGAAAATTGAAAATGAAATTATGTAAATGTAACGCTCGAGTTTTCGGCACCCTAAAACGGTTAAAATATCCAAAAAACGGCTTGTTAAACTGTGGAAGGAATTCAGAAAACGTGACTGGAGTTCCTATGGAGTCATGACGTGAAAAATTAGCATTCCGAGTCCCACATAAAACTTTTGAAAGAAACATTAGCTATAAATGTAGGTTGCAAAGGTACAGTATATAAAGTAATATAAATGTAAAAAAAAGGGGGAATTATGGTAAGTTATGGAGCCAAGAAACAATGCTGACTACAAACATTTCGTCTAAATAATTTGTAATAACGAACTGAAAGTAAAGAGCCACTCATCCCAATAGTAAACAAAACTGAAAAATAAAGATTTTGATTACAATATCTACACCAAAACAATTGCCTTTTTACAGTGGTTTTAAATATTCCTAATTTATTCGTTTTAAATTAATCATTAAAAGCTATGAGACAGAGAAAATTTGCCTAATTCGAGAACAAAGAGGAAGATGACATCGAGAAGAAACTCAATTTTGATTTTTAAAAAAAACCTTATCTAAATTTTGCTTTTCAGAGAACGTTGTAGAGATTTCAAACCCATATAAACAAAAAAGCTAAATTTCGCTACTTTCAGGAAGGATGATCATGAACGCATGTTTTGAAAAAAAAAATTTCCAGGGGTAATCGTATAAAACCAATCGTACTAGAAAACTGGACGAGGACTCGTCCGAACAGAAATTGAAAGTTACAGTTCTCTTTTTTAACTACCAAAATAAATTAGGCCTCAACAAACGGTGTTTTTGGCCATTTTGTGCCATAGATAACAAGTTTTGCCATAAGAAAGAATCCAATTTTAAGCGGGAACTTAAAAAAAATTTACTTTAAAACACTAAAAAAGATCAGCTAAAATTTGTTTTATATTACAACCCTTCCCCCTACCCCCTATACTTTACAAACATTTTAAGGGGTGCGCTCTTTCAGGGATGATCATCATTAGAGAATGATCAAGCATTGGCGGACGAATATTAAACATGAACTTAAAAAATAGAGACTTGGGGTCACGGAGAGTGAATCAATATTTATTAATGAAAACAGCATATAGCGGGAGTAGCATTGGAAAGGAGATAATAAATAGTTATATGGGCAAATTTTGTTTTATTTTGAAAATCAAATACATTAAGAAAGCTTTTTATATTTGTGCACCGTTTGGCGAAAGTTAAGGTTTAATGATAAGTAAGAGCTTAGGCGGTTGGTGGCCCTCCTCGTATTTAAGATAGGAATAGACATAATATTTAAACGACCAGATATTAATTTAAAAATATAACTTTCACATGAGAGTAAAGAGTGAATTTGAAACTTAAAACGAGTGAAATTTGTCCGGTTTAGGGGGATGCCTTAATAAAGCCTCCACTCTTGATACTATGGTTTGATTTATATCCCATATCTTTCAAGTACAAATGTTCTAACACGAGGGCAACAGGAGAAGATAAAAAGTATTAGAGTTGATGCTATGATTTTCCCTTGGTAAAGAGCAAGGTGTCTTCAATGTAATGATTAATTTTCTCCTGGGAAATTTGCATGGACGGAGCAGTCCAAGACACTTGGAAGGGACTTATTCGACATCAAGGTGGATGTTTCAGATGTGTTTTCAGGGTTGAAAGTGCTTGTAAGGTGACCAGCCAGCTCCTGAACCTTCTTTGCTAGCCACTCTCCTACCATAGCCCCTAGAAATATCCGGTCAAAATTAGAAGATGGCCAAGTGGCTGAAGATATTCGAAAAGTTCATTGAGTATGCCTACGGGGATGAAATAATTCATGAAGCCCCTAGAACAAAGTCGTGAATTAGGCGAATTACCAATTTTATGCAAATAGGTATAATAATTGAAAAAGGGGACCATGTAAAATCTTCGAGATCCAATTGGCAAACTTTCAAGCAATTCTTTCTTGGCCAAGGGAATGGTAAATTATCCGGATCATCCTGAAACTTTCAGCCGCAATTCCTTGGCCCAAGCCAAACCTGATGCATAAAAAACGGTTTTGGGGTACAGGACTCCCAAAAATAAGGTTGAAAAAGAGCCAAACTTAATTTTTTTTTTCAATTAACATGAAGCTTGTTTCTTTAAGTCATTGGAGAAAGGTGACCCAAATGCAAAAAGAAAAAAATAATAAAATATATTGGCTTCCCAGAAAACAGGGCTTGACGAAGAATGAAAAAAGGGCCATAAACCTTTTTCTAATTAATTTGAAAATTACGTCGTTTTCTTACCACACGAATCAAAATGAACAAGGAAAAAAAAATTTCCTGCAAATAAAGTCCTAAAATCTTTGTTGGAAAAGGACGGAATATTTCGTTGAGAAGAAGGAGAGTGATAGGGACTCAGAGATTCACCAAAAACCCGTTATTTTTCATCTGATAGAGGCCGACAGTTGTTAGTTACTGAGCCAATGGAAATAATATGTCACAATTTATTAATTTGATAGCACCGTTCTACCAAAAATGGTATCTAAAACGGCCTAAATCTATTTGTTATCTGACTGGCTCAATTCTTAAATCCCCAAATATCGGATCTAAAAGACCAAAATGTAATTTATTACATTTTGGTAAAATCTAAAAAGCAATTTATATAAATAAAAAAGTTATTGGATAGAATAACAGAGGTTAACATTGCGAGTCCGAAAAGCCCCTCCCTTTCAATTGAACTTGTAAGAGATCTAAAAAAAAATTAGTAAGAAATCTATAGAAGTAGCTAAAATATAATTATATGGTATTAAAAGAACGGAAAATTGTTTTGCTGATTTGAATAAATTCTTTATTTTTAAGAAGAGTTCCCCGAAGTGTCCTTTCCATTCCATATTAGATAAATAAATAAAAATAAGTAAACATCAACTTCTACGTAACAGAAGTCTTTTAAGGTTTCTTTGACAGGATTTGTGAAATATTTTGACAAAGATTAAAATGATCGATACAATTTTGTTTCAGCTTAGTTTTTGGTGCTCAAGAGTCTAGTAGCCTTTTGTTTATTTTAATTATTTCTATTTCTTTTTTCTATTTTTATTTTATTTTTTCTTTGTTCTATTTTATCTGGTGCCCTTTGCTGGTAACCTTCTCTATTTTATGACTTAAATTTATGCTTTGTTTCAAAATCAATATGAAATCACAAAGGCTTTTGAATTGGTTTCTTAGTAGAAATAAATCTAAGACTCTCCGTCGAGTAATAAAAATTTTTAATCGATACTTAAGACCAAACAAATTTTTGCATAAGATATGCTCTAAAACCAATAAACAAGATACAATTTTCTACTAAAAATAAAAATAAATAAGAAATAAACCTTTACTTTTAAACAGTTTTAAGTTTAATTCAGTTCAAATTTCTAGCCATCATAATATGTTTGAATGTTATGGTTAAAATTTCAGTTCGAATGGTTTAGTATCATAGTATGTGAAAAAGAATATTTAAAAACTGGTAAAGCAATCAAATTTTGTACATCTTTTATGTTCAAAATTGTCAGAAACTCCAACAAATAGGACATTAGGAATGGCATGATCTCTTTCCCTATTCCCTGAACCCCTACTACACTTACTAAAGATTATGCAAATTTTCATGTTTTTACTGATAGGTTTTATAGTGAAAAATGGGGACATTGTTTGATCTTGGCTGCCTGATTGGTTTAAAACATTCAGGAATGTCAAGAGCAAGACATAGGCTACTTCCTCGGGAGAGCACATATGTACTTTGAAGCCAAAAAACGGCTGAGAAATTTTGGTCTCTGACCAGGTTCAAACTCACAACTGCAAGTCCTTCAAGTGAAAAAGAGCCTAACATACAACAAAACCAATTTTTAGGTACATGTCACCCCCCCCCCCCTGAATAAATTGGGCCTAAGAAATAGTCAAAAAATTTCTCACCCCATTAGTTAGAGGCTTGTATTCTTTTATTTGTGTCGTGAGGACCCCAATTCACAAGAAAACGTTGAAAAGGAAATAAGGTTGCCAGAAAATAGGGTCAGAAAATAGTCCAAAAACATTTTTTTTTTTTTTGGTTAGAAACTTTCGAAAGTTTCCCGGGCTAAGGGTATCAAACTTTCTATTAAAACAAGAACGGTGTTTGAAAGTACGAAAACGAAGCCAAAAAACTTGTTGTCCTCAATCGTTTCGGAGGAAATTTTCTTCTAAAAACTTATTTGGAAAGTATTTCATTAAGATTAACATAAACAGCAAAAGAAATTAAAATATTTCAGATCAACATTAATGATTTTTCTTCAATACCTTATTAAAATAGATTAGACCTAAAAAGCGTATGGATTAAGAAAAAACATTTACAAATTTTTAAGTGTACAAAATCCACATATATTTTGGTTAGTTGTATTTTTGTTTGGAACTTTAGAATCGGAACTTATTGGGGTTTGTTCTTTGGTAAATTTTAAGTCATAAAAGTAATTTGCGTCTGTTATGCTTGCTGAGTAGCAGGTATCTGAGTAGCAAGTATAGACTCTAGGGGATATATAGTGGACACATCCTAATATATATATATATATATATATATATATATATATATATATATATATATATATATATATATATATATATATATATATATATATAGAGAGAGAGAGAGAGAGAGAGAGAGTATGGACAAGGGGAAGACTTTTAAGTACAGAAGAGTAGCATAGAAGACTTTTGAGTATTCAAGCATAGAACGTTTTATGCCCAAATTCTGAGACCTCAATTTTGTTAGTCGAAAAAAAAAAAAAAAAAAAAAAAAAAAAAAAAAAAAAAAAAAAAAAAAAAAAAATCAGGTAGAACACCACCACTAAAAAACGAATCCTGTGATAGACATTTCCCAATCCCCTATCACCTTCCGTTTACCAAGATGAACTTCTCCGAAAACAAGGTAAAAGGATGAATCATATAGAAACCCTTGAATAATACGTGAATATCACGAGATATCACCATAGATGGTCTTGTGGCCCTTCCTGTTGGATTCATACTTATGTTTACCTGAGAACTTAATAAATTTGAGTAGTTACAGTTTCAGTGACAATTGTTCGAAATCCTATAGATAACAATCCACAAAAGATTCCATTTAAAAATGAAATTCTCTTCTGTTTTTGTGGGTAAACCAGATAAATAATACCAGGTAAACCAGATAGGCAATAGGTAATAGGTAAACCAGATATTGTTCTTATCATGGCTGCTCTCTTAGGTCACCTTAGTAAAGAGGTCGTTTCAAGGATTTAATTTTGTAACCTTTAGCATAAACACCTTGTTATTTTCTATTTGAGGTTATACCATATTTTACTCTTTAAAAAAAGACACCAAACTCATCTAGCCATCTACTGGAAGCATCAAATTCTCATGAAAGACAACATCAATTCATAATAAGCTACAGATTGAATCTGTTTTCACGAGCTACTTGCGCTATCCTTTTCTTCCCTGTTGCTTCGATAAGGTTTCCTAAGGTTTCTCTCAAGTTGTTATATTAGATAAACACCGTCTTTAGGTCGGATTATCTAAACCAACTAATTCTACCTAGATTATTATCATCAGAGCATCTTCTTCTGACAAAAATCAAACACAAGTGGGGATGATAGAGTAGGGAACCTATCAATTCTTTACATTAGAGTATCTGACAGAGAAGTTAGCATCCACTGTCGAAACACTGTGGAAAGGCATTTGACAATATTAATTTGAGGGTATGGTTCTCCAAAATTGGGATCTATAATGGGCCTAAATTAATTCTGACCAGCTCAAATCTTATATCCTAGATCGTTGGGTCAAGAGGGCACCGTCTTTAGGTCTGATGATCTAAACCAACTAATTCCACCAAATCCTTATCGTCAGAACATCCACCAGTGGTTTTGCTGTAGTCTTACAAAAGGCCAACACAAGTGGAGATGGTAGAGCAGGGAATTTATCAACTCTGGACATCAGAGTATCTGACAGAGAAGTTGTCAATTTTCAGCTTTTGTAATTCCGCTGAACAGCCAGCCACTGTTGAAACACAGTTGAAAGGCATTTGACAATATTAATTTTAGGGTACCGTCCCCCAAAATTGGGATCTATAATGGGCCTAAATTAGTTCTGGCCAGCTAAAATCTTATACACTTAGATCGTTGGTTCAAGAGGGCACCGTCCTTAGGTCTGATGATCTAAACCAACTAATTATACCTTAATCCTTATCATCAGAACATCTACCAGTAGTTTTGCTGGAGTCCGACAAAAACAAACGCCAGCGGGGATGGTAAAGCAGGGACTTTATCAACTCTGGATATCAGAGTATGTGACACAGATGTTGTTATTAGAGGTTGTCATAAGTCAGCTCAAGATCCAGCATTTGCCAAAAATGCCAAAAATGGGTCCAAAATGTTTTTTATTCTGACCTATTCAAATCATATATCCCCAAATCCTTGCGTTAAGGGGAACCCCAATGCACGATAAGAAAAAAAGAAGAACTGTTGGTTCGCCAGAGAAAAAGGGCAAAAGAACACAGGTGGCTGAAGCAAGGACTGTATTTAAGTCATATTGTCAAAACTAATTAATTATCACTATACGTGCTAGGTAACAGGTGGCTGTTCCAACATTGCAGTGATTGCTGCTATTTTTAGTACTATGTACTCAGGTAATAACCATATGTAAGAAAAGACCACTTATACCGGGCGTAATTTGCAATGGGGCAGGGGAGGTAATTGCCCCTCCCAATCCCAAGTTTGCCACCTCCTTTCGCTGAAACTTAGTTTAAAATCTTGGCAAAACTAAAATAAGCGTGCATAATTCAATCATCCGCAGAAACAGGTCAGTTTTCTTTAGTATATCTTTGCCTTTCTGGCACTGTATGGCTCATCTTTCAGTTTTCACTGTCATTTTCACTGTACTCAAAGCTCAAAGGCACTGCACCTGTTTTGTCCATAACTGTAAGAATTTTAGCCAATCAAATGCACAAAAGGCGCAAAATTTCTGCTCACATCCTCGGGAACTGCACAAAATCTTGGGAGGTCTAATAGTGTAATTAAATTAAAAAACAAGTTTTTTAACTGCAAGTAAGGAGCGACATCAAAACTTAAGACGAACAGAAATTGTTCCGTATAAGAAGGGATTGTCCCCTCCTCAACGCCCCGCTCTTTATGCTAAAGTTTGACTCTTTCTCACAACTCTATTTTTTTAAACAATAAAAACCTTAGCGTAAAGAGCGAGGCAATAAAATAAGGTAAATTTTCTCAGGCTAGTAACTTTTGATGGGTAAGACTAAACTTAATGAAACTTATATGTTTCAAATCAGCATAAAAATACAATTCTCTTGATGTAACTATTGGTATTAAAATTTCATTTCCTTAGAATTTCGGTTACTATTGAGCCGGGTCGCTCCTTACTACAGTTTGTTACCACGAACTGTTTGACGAGAGTCTGAATTGCGACGAACAAACGTAAGAGAGAAGGAAGAAGGGACTTCTTATAAGTAGAGAGAGTACCCAAACCTCACTAAGCCTTTGGTAAATTCAATTTATCTGACAAAGAGCAATTCTAGTGATATTGCCGAATGAGTATGAAACACATTTTTTTTTCATATGTTAGTGAAACTAACGATGAAATAGAGCTCCAACAACAGCAACATCCCGTTATGAACTTAAGGCGATTTTAATTTAGTTTGATCTGAAGAGAATGTTACAAGTAAAGATTATTTTTGACCACTTTGCTCTAACTCCCAACACAAATGCAATAGGTAACTAATTTTCAATAACGAAATACTAGTTTATTGCTTATAAACGTTTACAGATTGGAAATATTTCATGATGTTCTATCTCAGAAAGGTTCGTAGTCCTTGGACAGTTATTAAACTCTGTTTACTGGAAGGACCTACTTTTGGGAGCTTAGGTTCAGTAAGAGTTGTAAGGAAAATTCCAACTCAAAATCCCTACTTAAGAAGAACTACTCTTATAGTTGCCAAGGGATTTGGCCCAAAGATACAAGTGCTGTGTGTTTAGTATCACTAGAAATGGCAATGGTGCAAATTCTTGAAAATGTGTGGGGGTGGGATTTTTCAAGTTCATTTTAATGAGTTAGAGGTGGGGAGATTTTGTCTTTTTCTTACTTTTTAATGAAAATGCAAAATAACTTATTTTTAAAAGCCAGGGGAGTTGTTGCTTATCTTTCCCCTCCCCTCCTTGAATATCGCCCCTCAGAAACGAACAAACAGAATTCAAAATGAAATAAAAGCCATTGAGGGAATTAGATATAGGTTGCAAAATAATCATAAAAAATAGCGCAAGTATAATTTTTTTCAGCACTGTCTTCAATAGTGAATTTGTTTTTACCTAAAAAAAAACACTATAGATGACACAACAAAAACAGAAGAAAGGTTTGACATTGCTAAAGGACTTTTATTTCGAACTTAGTGTGTCCGAAATGAAAATGGCATAAATATTTATTGTTTGTATGGTTCTATTTCAAAATTTCTAGACCAGAACAATAGAATAAAATATTGCTTAAAATTTATTATACTATCTGTGCTCTAATTGGGCTCTCTATAAGCCATAATAAATTTTCCAAGCCATAGATGAAATCAGGGCCGACCGTATATACGAACCACAGATTTTATGTTTTGCTGGTCCAATTAGAAGAGCCAAAGTTAGTATGAGTAAACTATTTATTTTCAAAAGTTAGAATGTGCATTGCCCATAAGTAGGCTACTTAACAAAAATAATAATGAACTATTTGGAAAAAAGCCAAAAAGGGCCGTGACAAAACGAAGAAAAATATACCAATAGAAAGCTTCTTTCTCATTATCCCTTACAAATTCTTTTATCGATGATAATTTCCCAAAAAAATATTTTCTTAAATGTATAAATTGTTTAAATACCAAAAAGTGGTCAACCGAACTTTTAAGGCCAATTTAAAAACTCCTGTTGATTCTATTAAAAAAATATGTTTGGTCGAGCAAAAAGCAAAGCAAAGGTCGTAGCATTTTGAATTGAAAATTAAAATATGTTTTCATTTCTTGAAATACTTATCATTAAGACATTGCCGAAGAGCGCTTAATGTCAACAGGAATGACTTATTACACAAATCTCTACTGTTCAATTTAACTCGAAAGACAGTTTTTGATTGATGAGGCTTCCTCTTCTGCTGCATGAGTAACATCTTTCAAATCTCGGAATAAAAAAGGATCCCTAGAGGAAAATAGCAAATGGCAAAAGCTTTTCCATACAGAGCTGAGGGACGATGAAGAAAATGGATTTTTTCTCTTTTTTTAAATGCTTTTGTTTTGTGTTTTTAACAATTATTACTTAACCCTAAAATAGATGGCCAGGTGTATGAGACCATATATATATATATATATATATATATATATATATATATATATATATATATATATATATATATATATATATATATATATATATATATATATATATATATATATGTATATATATATATATATATATATATATATATATATATATATATATATATATGCTTTTACTTAGCCAAGTAATTATGCAAAATAAAAAAGTTTAAAACTTATCCACTCTCTACGATATCAATAAAATTAATTGAACGACAGACGGAATTTTTGCTAAATGGAAAGCAAAAATGAACAAATCTACATTAGTAGATGAAAAAAGACAGCTAGTAAGAACATTCAATTTATTCTCTCTTGATGCTGAACCCGTCTCGACCCAGAAACCCTAAAGTCTTTTTCATACAATCCGCCTATATTTACGTCATTCGAACTTTTTCCTTATTATTGGCGGACCATGTTAAGCGAAGTCTTCAAATCACCCCACATGCGTCTGTAACGCAACAAAAGAAAGTCGCTGACTGTCGATTAACCTTCAAAATTAATCAATGTCACAAAAACTTGTTCTGTAAAAACACATCTCTGTGGCCCATCAGTATTATTTTATAAACGTCTGGAGGTCTACCTAGCGCGACTAAAAGCATAAGCAAACTTAGATTATCGACACCGTAATTAGCCCCTTATTAAGGACTTTGGCATAGGGACTTCATTTAGTTTATACTCCGCGCATAGGCAGACATTCTAGAGAGGTGCTGCTTTGGATTAGATGAACGCCATCTAATCGTAAGTGTTACTTTCTTTAGTACAGTACTTTATAGTTTATTTATAAACGCAAATATCGTCAAGCACAGTGCCGTCAGTCAATTAGTAGAGGTAATGATAGGATAATTTTATATTCGATTTTTGTTGTTTTTTTTCTGTTAATTTGTTTCACGTTTAGCATATTTAACTTGGGTATAAGTTTAATTTAACTTGGAGAAACAGAATGCCACCAGGCTCAGGTCTTAAATTGGTATTTCTCATTCCTCCACCAAAGAATTATTTTTGATCGTCTGGGATATGTGAGGACTATGCAAAAAGAAACAATTGTAGCTGCAAACTTTTTCCTCATTCCTGCAAACTTTTTCGCAGACGTTTGTTTCTTCAGACAAAAAAAACAAACAAAAAAAAAACATGTTAGTGGTTTCCTATGTCCCTACTTATTTTGAAGAATAAATCATATAAATTAACAAAAGTTGAACTATTTTTAGCTGATTGATGATAAGGCTGGGGCTCTATTAGAACACACACAACGCTTGTGCGTAATTATTACACTCGGTCTGAGAGGGCGATAAGACAGCAAATGGCAAGACTAAAGTCAACTCTTTGGTACCTAGTTTGAAAATTTTTGGATCGAACTTTGTTAATGGCCGAAGTTCGAACTTGGAGCTCATGTTGAACCTGGGCAACAGCTGGCTAATTTTAATACCAAAGAAACTTAAAGATATCTCAACCATTGATTCCTATTGTCAATTTCAAACCTAAAATATCAATAACGTATTTTAGATGCCACTCTGTGTATGTGGGGTACCAGAGGGATCATTGCTTGTTAGGACCTTTAAGCTAGGAAACAGAAGTCAGTATCCTAAACAGAAAAAAATAGGGGACAAATTTTGTTAATATATTACCTCAACCACCCCTCTCCCAGGAGCTAAATTTGTATAAGCAGCAATTATTTGTTAGAATGCAGCCTACCGAGGGTTTTTTAAACTGGAGGATACTGTCAATGACATCTATTTTATTGGATTTCACTGTTGTAGATAAGAGGGTATCTATAAGCAATATTTACAAGCTCTTGATGTTTTCAAGGGTACCAAGGTTTAACAAGCTGCTTTCCCGACTTATGATACCTTTGAATAACAACATTAGCAAGCTGCAAACCAAAGTTTAGATCCGAAGGAGAACCGACCCGGGTATCGCAAGCCCAACTTCAGTGAAAAACTTTGATCGTCCTTTGGGTTATTTCCTTATCTAAGAACAAAACATACATGCTTTGTAATAGGCTCAGAAGCCCTTTGACGTTCACTATTATAGATAGATAGATAAGTGTATTTCAAAAACCCGTGGGCCATATACACAAAAATATAAATAAATAACAAACAAGCAAGGAAATTAACAACAGTACGAACACGCACAAAAAAACAGAATTCAACGCAAAAGTACCTAATCTAACTACAAAAGAAATCAATCATATAAAACTTTTTCTTCTTATTAAAGATTTATCTATATATACTCCCACTCGAAATATTGTGGTTGGGTTACTATTTTGTAGAATACCCGGAAGCATCAAATTAATCCCATGCAAATAAATTTCCCGTAAATCCAAGAGCACCGGGCATTTCCGGAGAAAATGATCCAAGTCTTCATCATCATCTTTACAAAGGGGACAAACATATTATATATTGTTTCTAGAAACAATATTATATTGTTTCTATTATATCGTTCCAAAAGGAACTTCACTACATAAAATTCATCCAACCCCACTTGAAATTGGACTAAGATTAATGTCTTTAAGGAAATCAGTCACTAATAGAATATTTAGTATAAATAGGCTAACTCACAAATTTATAGCGTATAGCATTTATGTACATAATCAAATATATTTTTAAGTTATCTACACAAAATTCTGAAATAGAATTGGAAAGAAACATCAGAAAAATTCACAGTGGCAGCTCTTGCCTACTTTTCGGTGATTTTATCTCACGTCCTTCAACTTTATAGGAGTGTGTTTCTACCACTCTACCACCGCTACTAGAGCCTTATCACCTGGGGAATGAGTCATATGTATGTCTATTTCTTTTACCTAGTCCTACGTAAAAGTTTTCTTTCTGAATGGTCAACAACATTATTTTTGTTTTTTAAATACAATTTAGAAAAGGAAAATCGCCTACAAATACAAACTTATACAACAGCTTCCATATGTTATACATTTGCCACTTTATGACAAGTGAAATATTTTTGACACAAGATTTTTGCAGAAGACAGTAGGTCATATGCAGCTCTGTGTGTATATTTTAATCCTCTGCATAAGGAAACCCATATTTTCTTCTGAACAATTAGCAAACAACGCTTTTTATTATTTTTAATATTATAATAAAATTGAAAAAAAGGAATGGACCCTACCAGTATAGAGGTATTTTTATAATAGCTTTTGTATGTAACAAACTTGCCTATAAAAATAACTGAAAGCAATCTTAACAAATAGAATTTCCAAGGAAAAGGGCATTAAAATTATTTTATGTTACGCAATTGAATCTTCTTTTTTATTATTTTTGTTTATATTAAAAACATAAGCAAGTTCAATGGTCCATATTTTTTCTTATATCTTAAAAATAGTCTTAGGATGAATATTATGGTAATAAATTATGTGTTAGTTGAACAAATCAGGTGTTTTATAACAAATTACATTCAACTTATTTCCCCTTAGTCTTCTTAACAAAGAAAATGAAGTGACGAGGCAATGCCTCTTTGAGAATATAGGTTTCCGATACACCTACATTATAGTTAAGACAAAATGCTATTAAGGAATCGATACTGCAGACTAATTACGAGAAAAGGTCATTCTTTTTTTAAACCTCCAGAAACTGATATCCCTAAGAGTTATACTCCGAGATAATCATCAAATTATGATTAAGAAAACTTAATTAGCAGCTAAAGCTAGTAATACAAAATATATTCTGAAAAATTTTTGGAATCAAGAGGATAAAATTGTATTATACAAATTTACACGAAAATCTGGAAATGTGACGCATCATTAGCTGCCAAGTGTAGAGTCAAGCTACCAAAGGCAGGCAATGCAATACTTCAGTGCCCGAAAAAAGTAAAAGTACAAGAATAGATCTCAAGAAGGGTTTAAAAAAAGGATGTCGACACAACAATCTAATATGCTGAATAGTAAAAAGAAGTTAGTACTTAGATGGAATTTTAAAGATGGAGTGAGATCGCTGTCTTAGATTCTAGTGGGGCGGAAACAGGATACTGCATAATCTGCAGGTCCTCTCGATTAGACATAAAATATTAGAATTGTTTTGAAAGGCTAGGAGGAATACTCACTATTAAAAATTTTATTTCATGGAAAATTTTCAAGTTTCTATACAAAATATAGTACTACTCTTCAGATTGGTTTGGCTGCAGTAAGGACAAAAGATTGTTCTTAATCAAATTTAAATTACACCAATTAGCGATGTAGTAATATAAAAAAAAAGCTTTCCAGTTATTACTTTTTGCTACAAAAATTGTGGTTGTATGAACGCTCTGGTAAGTGAGTTTTCAAAAAATAGACAGGCATCCTAAATTTTATAGTAAGTACTAATTCTGCAGCTTAACACAGAAAAAAGGCTACTGTTGGCACTATTTAATCCTTTTTCTTTTTTTTACCTGCAATCAGTTATATGAGCCTATCGGATAACCAGGTCGCTGATATTTTTTAAAGGGAATTAGTTTCAGTGGAACTCAGTTTTTTTTCATGTCTTGTTTTGTTGTTTTATTATCTTCTCTTTAAAATATTAAAATTGGTAAATTTCTAGAAAAGCAGCTGTAAATAAAGAGACATCCTAGAACAAAGAGACACATTTTTCGATTGATAATTTTATGTTAATTTTTGTGGTTTTGCTCCTACTTTTGACAATTCATCTCCAGCCCCCTCTGATGGTATAGCCTTAATGGTACAGCCCGCTCTGATGATATAGCCTTAAGTTATTTAGAAAATACTTTAGAAAAATACTACTGGTGAAAACTGATTCAAAACAGATAAAAATGGAGGAAATGAGACCATAAGAGGGGGGGATGAAATATCAACAAAGTAAACCAAACTAAAAAAATGTGGATAAAATTAGCAATCTAAAACCGTGTCTCCTTTTGTTCTAGGATGTTTTCTTCTGAAAAGCCGCTATTCCAGACCTATGCCAAAAAATTATCTACAAGAAATTTTTTTTCTTGGTCTGGTTCACAGAACCTAACCTTTTAGTATTTAATCTTTTGTCTGTGTGTTTTTAATTCATTGTACTAATTTTTACTTGTTCAAATAGCCTGTCCTATTTTGTCTGTATAATTGTTAAGTTTGTTCCTTTTTAATATTCCATGATTGTTCTAAAATATTAAGTGAGTTCCTTTGCAAAAGGGTAGAAACCATGATGATTTAATAAACTTCACTTCTTCAGTGATAGTGGGTAGCTTATATGATACAAGTACCAACGGTTTTAATTGTAATCATGAGTTGCCCAGCTTCAAGGTACCTATCTTGGCTGAATTATAGTGGATGTTAGGGGTATCACGGTGGTCGACGTTTGCCCCCCCCCTTGATGTTTCTATCTTCTATTTATTACTTTTCTTCGTTTTTCAATTCATTGTTTTGCAACATGCCATTGCGACTTAGTTTTTGGTGTGTTGTTGGTTAATTTTCTATATTTTTATGTAAAACAAATTTTCGTTTCACTACATATTTATTTTGCTACTAAGCATTGTACATGGTATTACTAATTTGCTATATAGCAAATTATTTATTTTTTTAATTATTGAAAAAAAAACAGAATTATTTTTCAGCCACATTGGAAGTATAAAAGACTTCAAGGGGTATGGATGGTGGTTTTTCATTTGATAACCACTAAATATTCCTAAAAGAATTTTCTATTAAAAATATGTTTTACACACCTGAATTTTCAAGCTCCATAGACCACACAAAAGTAAAATAAGCTGAAAGTAGAAAAATCAAGTTCCTCATCCTAAAAATTTTTAACATCGTTTAGACCAAAACAGCCGCACACAAAATCACTACAGGATCAACTTGTATCCATTCAACATATATCACTTTTGATATCCCTTAGAACACAATATCCTTATCCCTTAGAACATTGAATACTTCACTAGAAGAACTCCCGGACAATACTAGAGTTTCGAAGAGCCATAAAATAGCAGAAAAGACTCCAGGCGCGGAATCCTACTGCCAATCAGAATCGAAATCCTAAGTTTATTTTCTCTTAGGATAGGGATGGGAAAACTCATTAGTCGAATAAATAGTTACCAAAACAATGCCACAGAGCACCTTAACCCGGGAAATTACTATTTATAGCCATGGAAAAGAAAACTATTCTACTTAGTCGAGTAGTAGCAAGATTAATCATCAGCCCTTTACTTTTGGTACATTCTTAGACAAAATATAAGTTAACACCAAAGAATTGTAAGAGAGATACGAGCTAGAGAGGAGCCTCAAGTTTGTCTCTGAGTAAAAAAAAATACATAAAATACTAATATTATCATACATAAATGAGATCATATTAAGATCATAGAACCTAAATTCAAAACAAAAGAGGATAAATGATTTTCAATTTCAGAAAGCTTCAGATTGGATCAAACGAAACTTAGTGTTTTAATTAAATTAAAAATTCTAATACAATATAATCCAAAAAAAAATATTAAACTATTTTCAAATTGTGTTTATTCTTTATGGATGACAGAGTATTGTCAGCGGTGCTGTTGGTTTTAAATTACTGCTTTGAGGACAAACAAGTCTACAAAGGGCATTACCTCCGCTTCACAGAGTAAGTGAAGCAACCTGACTTGTAAAAATGTAACGAAAAATGCATATAACTAATTTTTCCATGTTTAAAAAATTATCAACCGCACCCCCCTCCCCCAAAAATATCACTCTGGTCTTTACTTTTCGACGCGACCATCTTCCACTTTTGCTGTACCATTCATGTCTCTCCACAATACCAAACTATAGTCAAGCTCGATAGGGTATTTTATCACTGCAGACGTAACCAGGCCGGTTTCCCTGCTAGCTATGTGTTTTGAGGAAAAATAGTAGGCTAACGGTATTAGATACTAGTGAGCAAATTAACGTTTAGGGATGTTCCTGTATGCAGAAGTTAGTTTGAATATAAAAAAAAAACTTCATTCTACACATTAGTTTTTTAATCTTGGATTATGAAACACCAAATAAAAGGATTCTCTGAGATATTGGATTAAAGGGAATATAAATGACGACCGAGACACTCAAAGAGAAATTACAGACTGGGACACCGGGACACAAATAACGACCGGGACATATAAATGACGACCGGGACATACGGACATCGAAGAATGATGTTGTATATTCGCAAGTTTTACGTAGTTAAAAACATATATATATATATATATACTAGCTGTTGGGGTGGCGCTTCGCGCCACCCCAACACCTAGTTGGTGGGGGCGCTTCGCGCCCCCCCCAAGCCCCCCCGCGCGCGTAAGTCGTTACGCGCCATATTAGTTACGCGCCATTGTAGTTGTGTCCCTATGTCCCACCTGTGAATATAGATAGATATATATATATATATATATATATATATATATATATATATATATATATATATATATATATATATATATATATATATATATATATATATATATATATATATATATATATATATATATATATATATATATATGTTTTTAACTACGTAAAACTTGCGAATATACAACATTCTTTGCTGTCCCATTGTCTGTGCATATAAATAGATTGTAAGGTTTACCGACTCTTGAACATGCAACATATAATGGTCCATGGGAAAACAATCCGTATTCAGATCTATACCTCATGATTCTAATGATTGCCCTTGAGCTTTGTTGATGGTGATTGCTAATCGACCATTCCCTGAGTCGCCATCGTCATTTATATATCCCCCTGTGCACCCCGGCGTCCCCTTTGTAGTTATGTCCCTGTGTCCCGGTCGTCATTTATATTCCCTGTGTCCCGGTCGTCATTTGTGTCCCGGTGTTCCAGTCTGTGATTTCTCTTTGAGTGTCCCGGGCGTCATTTATATTCCTTGTGTCCCGGTGTCCCGGTCGTCATTTATATCCCCCTGTGCCCCCCGGCGTCCCCATTGTAGTTGTGTCCCTGTGTCCCGGTCGTCATTTATATTCCCTGTGTCCCGGTCGTCATTTGTATCCCGGTGTCCCGGTCTGTATATACATTCGTTTTTTAGTTTTGTTTTTCTCCTTTATTTTTTTCCTTTTTTCTTTTTTTTCTTTTTTAGTTTATTTAGATTTTTAGATTTTTTCGTTTTTTTATTAGTTTTTAGTTTTTTTGTAGTTTTTACCATTTTTTTAGTTTTTTAGTGTTTTTTTTTACTTATGTCCTGGTCGTCATTTATACTCCCTGTTTCCCGGTCGTCATTTGTGTCTCGGTGCTTTGTTGATTGCTAATTTATATTATATTTATATTTATATTTTTTATATTTATTAATATTTTTTTAGTTTTCTTTTTCTCTTATTTTTCAGTTTTTTCCTTTTTTTTAGTTTTTTCTTTTTTAGTTTTTAGTTTTTTTTTGTTTTTTACCTTTTTTTAGTTTTTTTAGTTTTTTTAGTTTTTTAGCTTTTTTAGTTTTTTTATTAGTTTTTAGTTTTTTTTTAGTTTTTGCCTTTTTTTAGTTTTTTCAGTTTTTTTTAGTTTTTAGTTTTTTACCTTTTTTTAGTTTTTTTTAGTTTTTTAGCTTTTTTAGTTTTTTTTCTTTTTAGTTTTTTTGTAGTTTTTACCTTTTTTAGTTTTTTTCTTCTTTTGTATTAGTGTGAAATAATTCAGACGTCATATGCGGACAAACACGACGTCACTTGACAGACAGACAGACAGACATAACCCACAAACAACTTATTTTTATATATATTTATTCATATTTTTTTAGTTTTCTTTTTCTCTTTTATTTTTCAGTTTTTTCCTTTTTTTTAGTTTTTTTCTTTTTTAGTTTTTAGTTTTTTTTAGTTTTTTACCTTTTTTTAGTTTTTTTTAGTTTTTTTAGTTTTTTAGCTTTTTTAGTTTTTTTATTAGTTTTTATTTTTTTTGTAGTTTTTGCCTTTTTTTATTTTTTCAGTTTTTTTTTAGTTATTAGATTTTTACCTTTTTTTAGTTTTTTTTAGTTTTTTAGCTTTTTTAGTTTTTTTTCTTTTTAGTTTTTTTTGTAGTTTTTACCTTTTTTAGTTTTTTTCTTCTTTTGTATTAGTGTGAAATAATTCAGACGTCATATGCGGACAAACATGACGTCACCTGATCCACACACAGATCCACACACAGACAACTTATTTTTATATATATAGATATATATATCTGTCTATATTCACAGGTGGGACACAGGGACACAACTACAATGGCGCGTAACTAATATGGCGCGTAACGACTTACGCGCACGGGGGGGCTTAGGGGGGGGGGGAAGTGCCCCCACCAACTAGGTGCCGGGGTGGCACGAAGCGCCACCCGAACAGCTAGTATATATAGAAAAATAAGTTGTTTGTTTGTGTGTTGACTGACGTCATGTTTGTGTGTCGACTTACGTCATGTTTGTCGACTGACATCATTATAAGGATTGAGCATTATTCCGTCATGAAGTTGTTTGTCGACTGACGTCATGTTTGTAGACTAACGAAATTACAGACCGGGACATCGGGACACAAATGACGACCGGGACACCGGGACACAGGGAATATAAATGACGACCGGGACACTCAAAGAGAAATTACAGACTGGGACACAAATAACGACCAGGGACACAAGGAATATAAATGAAGACCGGGAAACAGGGTTACAACTACAACGGGGACGCCGGGGGGCACAAGGGGGATATATAAATGACGACTGGGACACAGGAAATTTTCGATTACCAATCACCATCAACAAAGCTCAAGGGCAATCATTAGAATAATGAGGTATAGATCTGAATACGGATTATTTTTCCCATGGACAATTATATGTTGCATGTTCAAGAGTCGGTAAGCCTGACAATCTATTTATATGCACAGACAAAGGGACAGCGAAGAATGTTGTATATTCGCAAGTTTTACGTAGTTAAATATATATATATATATATATATATATATATATATATATATATATATATATATATATATATATATATATATATATATATATATATATATATATATATATATATATATATATATCTATATTCACAGGTGGGACACAGGGACACAACTACAATGACGCGTAACTAATATGGCGCAAAAAAAAGCTAAAAAAACAGAAAAAACCTAACAAGAAAAAAAAACTAAAAAAAGAAAAATAAAATAAAAAAGGAAAGAAACTAAAAAGAAAAAAAAAGCTAAAAAAACTAAAAAAGCTGCAAAACTAAAAAAAGAAAAACTAAAAAATAAAAAATAAAAAAGAAAAACTAAAAAAGAAACTATATCTATATATATATATATATATATATATATATATATATATATATATAAATAAGTTGTATGTATACATGTTTGTTTGTTTGTGAGTTTGCATATGACGTCATTATACGTATATAAGGCTTTGCATATGACGTCATAATAAGATGACAATACAGACCGGGACACCGGGATAAAAATGACGACCGGGACACAGGGAATATAAATGACGACCAGAACACTCAAAGAGAAATTACAGACTGGGAAACCGGGACACAAATGACGACCGGGACACCGGGGCACAAATGACGACCGGGACACCGGGACACAGGGAATATGAATGACGACCGGGACACTCAAAGAGAAATTACAGACTGGGACACCAGGACACAAATGACGACCGGGACACACGGAATATAAATGACAACCGGGACACAGGGACACAACTACAACGGGGATGCCGGCGGGCACAGGGGGATATATAAATGACGACGGGGACACAGGGAATGTTCGATTAGCAGTTACCATCAACAAAGCTCAAGGGCAATCATTAGAATAATGAGGTATAAATCTGAATACGGATTTTTTTTCCCATGGACAATTATATGTTGCATGTTCAATAGTCGGTAAACCTGACAATCTATTTATATGCACAGACAATGGGCGAAGAATGCGAAGAATGTTGTATATTTACAAGTTTTATGTAGTTAAAGACATATATGTATCTATCTATATTCACAGGTGGGACACAGGGACACAACTACAACGGGGATGCCGGGGGGCACAGGGGGATATATAAATGACGACGGGGACACAGGGAATGTTCGATTAGCAATCACCATCAACGTTTCATTGAGCCAAGGCTAGGCATATTCACGTCAACGTAAAAATATGTGGCTACCCCACCCTAGCAAGCAATTCCAGAGGGGAGGGTTGTCATTAGAGTTAAATTTAAGCCACATTAAGAGGTATTTCTGGGAGGTCGTAGTGGTAATGCTTCGTTTCTATTGCACTATAGGATGCGCCTGTCTGTTACACTCCATTAATTTAAATCTTGACACTAACAAAATTGCATTTTGAAAAATGAAACATGCAAACGAAAAAAAAGAGACAGATTTTTGCATTCGGTTCCTTCTGAGAGGTTTTAATGAAAATGCCACATTTCATTGAGCCAAGGCTATGCATATTCAAGCTACCGTGACAAAATGTGGCTAGCCCAATCTAGAAAGCAATTCCAGACGGGGAGGGTTGTTATTAGAGACAAATTTAGCCCATATTAAGAGTGATTTCTGAGGTTTTTTAATAAAAATACTTCTTTCCTGTAAGTAAGCGTTTGATTTCACTTTACTTTAAGCACTGACTTTAAGGCTTGACTTTAAGCACTAGAATATGTTAGTTGAAGCAATTCACGCCACCGTGGCACTATTTAGCAGACCATCTTACATATTATCATTGTTAAGTCATCTTCCCAATGTTTTCAACATAAAAATATGATTTAAATCCAATGGTTAATGTTTATGCAAACCACACCCTTAAGTGATACACTATGTTGATTCATGTCACTCAATTAATGAGTCCTCTGGCACCCTCTATTACCCCTCATAATTTCTAAGACATTTTCTGGATAATTTGATGATAAAAATACAATTTAAATCTAATGGTTCGTGTTTTCTGTAAGCCATCCAAACGTCATACACCATGCCAATTCACAACGCCTTGCAACAGTATGAATGGCCCTCTGGCAACTCCTCGTCATTCCTAAGACATTGTTAAGAAATTTCCCAGTCAAAAGTCCTGCTTTAAATCCATTGGCTCACGTTTTTGCAAGCCACCCGAACAGTTTTAAAATATCTCAATTCAGAACACCCTGCCACACTGTGGATAGCCCTCTGGCACTCCCTCCTCATTTATAAGATATTTCTCAGATATTTTCATCATAAAATCATCATTTAAATCCAACGGTTTGAGTTTTAGCAAGCCATCCTCTCCGTGTTACACTATCTCAACTCACGCTACCGTGCCTCACTATGGATGGCCCTCAAGCACCCCTTCATCATTCCTAAGACGTTTTCTAGATATTTACATGATAAAAATTATGCCTTAAATCCATTGTTTAACTTTTTTTGCAACTCACCCTCAGCGTCATACACCATGCCAATTCACGCCACTGTGCCATACTATTCTCTGGCACCCTCCAGCACCCCCTTCTCATTTCTAAGACATTCTCCAAATATTTTCTTGATAAAAATTTTGCATTAAATCCATTGGTTTGTATATTCTTAAGCCAACCTTCTATGATAGAACATGTCGATTCATGCCACCGTGCCAAACTATGACTGGCCCTCTGACCCCCCTCACCATTCCTAAGAAATTTTCCAGATATTTTCTTTATAAAAATAATTCTTTAAATCCATTGGTTCGTGTTTTCATATGCCAACCCTCCGTAATACACCAAGTCAATTCACGCCACCATATCACACTATGACTGCTCCTCTGGCACCCTCTACCACCCCTTATTGCTCCTAAGATATTTTCTTGTTAAAAATACATCTTTAAATCTAATAGTTTGTGTTTTTGCAAGCCACCCTCAACGTGATGCACCATGTTAATTCACGCCAACGTGCCAAACTATGATTGACCCTCGGGCACACTATGGCCCCCTCATCATAACTAAGACATTTTTAACATTTTTTTTTTATAAAAGTGATATCCATTTATGGTTCATCTCGCTTCTGGCCCCCTGTTACAGATGTTCCACCTCCAATTCTGCTGGCTTCCACCCCACTTCGACAGGTTCCGGTTCTCGCTATTCCCACTCCGATCCCATTTCCAAATCAGAATCCGGTTTGAAAAATTAATTAAATTTGATACGGTCTATTCATTGAATTTTCCTAAGGACTAAAAGATTTAACTCTGTTGATTATAAAGTTTAAACAGATGAATTAAATTGCACGTGGTTTATTTAGTGAATTTCCCCAAGAATGAATAGCTTTAACCCTGTTGAACCTAAAGTTTGAATAGATGAATTAAATTTTACGTGGTTTATTCATCGAATTTTCCAAAGGACTAAAAGGTTTAACTCAGTTGATTATAAAGTTTGAACAGACGAATTAAATTTACTTGGTTTATTCATTGAATTTCCTATGTACGAAAAGGATTAATTCTGTTGAGTACAAGGTTTGGACACATGAATTAACTTTGACACGGTTTATTCCTCAAATTTTTCTAAGGACTAAGAGGATTAGCTCTGTTGACTATGAAGTTTGAAAAATGGACTAAATTTGACATGGTCTTGTTCCTTGAATATTCCTAAGGACTAAAAGGTTTAACTCTGTATAGTATAAAGTTTGAACTGATGAAATAAATTTGACGTGATTTATTCAATGATTCTTTCCAAGAATGAATGTTGATTACAAGGTTTGAACGGATGAATAAAATTTGACACGGTTTATTCCTTGAACTTTGCCGGAGTCTAAAAGATTTCATTCTGTTGAGTATAAGGTTTGAACTGATGAATTAAATTCGGCGTGGTTTATCCAGCGAAATTTTCCAAAAATGAAAAAGCTTTAGCTCTCTTGATTCATACAATTCATTTAATCATTCTAGTTTGCACGAACAGGGGTTCTCCTTGCACGCAGTAGGTTATCATGTAAAGTGTATCAGCCGAATCATAGTATTAGAAAGGCTCTAATGGTCCAACTAGCTAGTGCTCCATTCTATTGAGGGGGAATCACTTTGAATCCTAATATAGACAAAAAATCTTTAGACAATGTATAATCCCTGAGAAAAACGCCTTGAAAGGAAAAAATTCTTAAAATATTATGTAACATCCCAATTTTACATCGTCATTACGTAACATCCCACTTGTGTGTCCTCCTCAGTTACAAGTGGGGATTCCCCATGGGATACTGAAAAAAACAAGTCACATGGGAATGCGTCATCCTTAACATAAGTAAACATTCCCTACTAAGTAAGAACTAAAGAAATCTTGAAAACTCTTGAAGAAAAATGGCTTAGAAAATGTCTTGAAATGTCTTGAAGCGTCTTGAAAAACTTCTTGAAGAAAAATGTCTTAAAAACGTCTTGAAATGTTTTGAAGCGTCTTGAAAAACATATTGAAGAAAAATATCTTAATAAAATTCCCCCGCTTGAGTAGTGGACTCTAGCATTCCCTATCACGTAACACCCCAAACCCTAAAACGTAACATTCAAGGAAATCTTGATTGTCCGAGGCCCCTGAAGGTTTATCACCTACCCCTATAGATATTTTAAGAAATTTTGATTTGGCGGGGGGGAGGGGTCGGAATGTTTTTAAAAAATTAAACTATTATGTAACAAGCAAACCCTATGACGTAACAGAAACCTGTGTCTTGAAGAACTTCAAAAGTTTTAGAAGTGGGATTTGAAGGGGTAGGGAAATTGTTGGACTGCCTATGGGGATACTACTTATCTATTTGGCAAGAACACCAATTCGGCCATTTGTACTTGTGAGTAGTTGTATTGAAACGAATAATTCATTCATTCATTTAAAAAAAACTTAATTCATTCTAAAAAACTTAAAAAAAATGATGTATGGACAAATTTTTAACACGTTTTTTTAAACTTTTTTTAACCACCCGAAAAAATTCTTTGGTCTCTTCCTACCCGAAAAAAATTCTGGATACGGCCCTGGAAAGCACCATGAGAGATCACACCAAGGAGTTTTAACTTTTGCTTAGTATTCAAATTAATGGCCATTCAATCAGCTCGTTTCACGCTACACGGATATGGTGAGTGTGTGTGTCGTATTTGGACCAAATATGAATAGTTTTTTCATAGAAAATTTCTACAGGCCAATATCTAGAGAGGGATCAGATTTAAACAAAAATTCCCATCCCCCGCAAACGCGGAAAAAAAATTAATAACATGCACTTCTCAGTAGTTATGTGGCTACGAAAGAGTTCTTAAAATGCATTTCTCTAAATGATCTCCACATGTCCTACTCAAAATTATTAATTCAGACCCAGGCTAAATCTTTTTTTAACCTAAATGGTATTTTTATGATGTTTCTGGTTTTACACCGAAACCCATCATAAAGTTAAATCTGTATAAAAGAGAAACTGTAGCCCTACTTTTGAAGACTTGTTTCTAACCTTTCTACAGGACTTCCGGAATTGCCATTAAGATAAACACATACCTATCAAACAGTTCGTGGTAGCGAACTGTAGTAAGGAGCGACCCGCTCAATATTAACCAAAAATCTAAAAAACGGAAATTCGATGTCAATAGTTACATCAAAAGAATCGCATTTCAATGCTGATTTTAAATATATAAGTTTCATCAAGTTTAGTCCTATCCATCAAAATTTACGAGCCTGAGAAAATTTGACCTATTTTAGAAAATAGGGGGAACATCCCCTAAAATTCATAGAATGTTAACGAAAATCACATCATCATATTCAGTGTATCAGAGAACCCTACTGTAGAAGTTCCAAGCTCATATCTACAAAAATGTGGAATTTTTTATTTTTTGCCAGAAGACAAATCACGGATGCGTGTTTATTTGTTTGTTTTTTTTTTTCTTTTTCCCAGGGGTGATCGTATCGACCCAGTGGTCCTAGAATTATGCGAAAGGGCTCATTCAAACGAAAATGAAAAAATCTAGTGCCCTTTTTAAGTGACCAAAAAAAATTGGAGGGCACCTAGGCCCCCTCCCACGCTCATTTTCCCCAAAGTCATCGGATCAAAATTCTGAGACAGCCATTTTATTCAGCATAGTCGAAAAACCTTATAAATATGTCTTTGGGGACGACTTACTCCCCTCACAGTCCCCGTGGGAGGGGCTGCAAGTTACAAACTCTGACCAGTGTTTGTATATAGTAATGGTTATTGGGAAGTGTATAGACGTTTTCTGGGGGATTTTTTAGTTGGGAGGAGGGGTTGAGAAGAGAGGGTTATGTGGAGGAAACTTTCCATGGAAGAATTTGTCATGGGGGAAGAAGATTTCCATGAAGCGGGTGCAGCGTTTTCTAGCATTATTTAAAAAAAAAACAATTAAAAAATAAATATGAAAAAGTTTTTCAACTGAAAGTAAGGAGTAGCATTAAAACTTAAAACGAACAGAAAATATTACGCATATAAGGGGTTCACCTCCTCCTAATACCTCACTATTTAGGTTAAAGTACTTTTAGTAATTTCAACTATTTATTCTACTCAGGGGACAAAATTTAAACTTTAGTGTAAAGAGCGAGGTATTGACGAGTGGGTGAACCCTCTCATATAAGTAATAAAAACATACGAATATAGAAGTTTGTTACGTAAGCTAATTCGTAAATTACGTATATCTTTTACTAATGAAAACGTTCGTAAAAAATTAAAAGTTCTAGTTGCCTTTTTAAGTGTCCAAAAAATTGGAGGGCAACTGAGCCTCCTCTCCCCTCCTTTTTTCTCAAAATCATTCGATCAAAACTATGGGAAAGTCATTTAGCCAAATAAATAAATATGCAAATTTCGCTTTAGTTATTCATCTGCGGAGAGCCGAAATCAAAACATAGATTAACTAAAAAACGTTCAGAAATTAAATAAAAAAAATATTTTTTTTTAACTGGAATTAAGGAGCGACATTAAAACTTAAAACAAGCAGAAATTACCCATTATATGAAAGGGGCTGTTTCTTCTTCAATGCCCTGCTCTTTACGTTAAAGCTTTTACTGTTTTAAAAACTAGAGTTGAGAGAAAAAGTCAAACTTTAGCGTAAAAGCAGGGCGTTGAAGAAGAGACAGTCCCTTTCATATACGGGTAGTTTCTGCTCGTTTTAAGTTTTAGTGTCGCTCCTTACTTTCAGTTAAAAAAAACTTGTTTTATTTACTTTATGATGACAAAGAGAAAATTTCTCGTTCATTTGATACCACTAGTTCAATTTAAGACTTTTTATTCATATCTCCACCTAGTTTTGAGAGTTCAAAAAAAATTTCAGTGAAAGGCTGAGTTGATTTCAAAATATTTGGTTTGCCACGTAATATTAAGTGTTTGAAAAACGTCATCCTTTATAGAATTCCCCCTCCCCGTGCTTTTGGATTATTTGTTGTCTGCTTGGATCAAAACTTTTTTATGTAATCAGCCTATTGCACCAGCTGAAGCAATTGAATTATGCCTTACTTGTCCAGCCTACTGATGCCTCCTATATGTTAAAAATTTTATTTTGTAAGGTTTCTTTTTTTTTCGTTTTCTTGGCTCTAAGAACCCATGAAAGAAAGTTAAAGGAAATGAAGTTTTTCCCAAGAAAACTTCAAGAAACGCATAATAAATTTGTTTATGTTCATTTTTGCTATATTTTTGTAATTCGGACAAATATTTCGGGTGGGGAGTTCAAACCCCCTAACTCCCCCTGGGTGCGGCCTCGCCCTGGCTCCAGTTTCTGTGTACATACCAAATACTGAAGCTGAGTTCCCTTGAGTTTACAATATTATTTCTAACTTAAGCTAGAGTAAAAATATTTAGTTTAACTTTCTGTGGTCTTTTGATAAAAAATAAAAAATACTGTTTGCTCTGATGACTGTATCCATAATCTTATTTATGTAAATACAACCATCTGTCTTGTCAAAAGTATCTTTCATCTTGACGGGAGGACTCAAAATGTTTACTTACAAAACAAAGGTGGAATGCAACTGTCTTTAGGTCGTTATCAACAGATCCCTGTTGTTTGGAAAGGGATTGTCTCCCAGGGCTTCACTTGGATTGTATTGATGTGCTACAATATTCCCTAATATCCAACAGTGAAAATCTTACTAAAATTGAATTTGAGCTCTCAAATTAAGGAGTGTGCCCCCGCCTATATTTCATTTTGGTATATAATTTTTCAGTGTTTCTGTGTTTCCCCTTATATTTTCACTGCCATTTTTGTATATTTCCTTCAAATCATTTCTTCTCATTTTAAATATTAGTGATAGATTTTACCTTCATTTAGATTTTTTTTTATTTCATTTATGTATCTCTATTATGTCATTTTGAGGTTTAAAGTGTAGCCCTTATATGTGTATTTGTCCTTACGTCAAAATCCAATTTCTTTTATTCTCTAAAAGTTCATATATATAAGTTTAGCATCTATTGATTTTACATGTTCGAGATCGGTAATGAAAGACGGTTTTTAAAGGAATCTATCTTCATGTAACCAATTGGCATAAAGTTTTACTTCCATTGTAAAACTCATCCTATCTGCCCCAATATTCGGTGCTTAGTCAAAATAATTTCCACCAATAAAGGGGATGTGACGAATAATTTGAGATGCTATGCCAGAAATGTATTTCTTAGGGGCAGTAGATTTTTGATAAAAATACTCACTGACCCCCTCTTCATTATGGGACCCTAGTAACTAACACTTAACTGTGCTATTCCTTATAACCTTTTCAATTTTATAATGGTTTTTCAGCGCATTATAGGACAAATTAGTGTTTTGTTCTGCACGACCTTTTTACTTACTTAAAAAGCGCACTGTAACACTATAAATTTTGTTGACATAGACCGTCTTCCAATATTCTGTAGCTATTAGTATGAAATGGTCACCTCTAAAAAAAAAAAAAAAAAAAAAAAAAAAAAAAAAAAAAAAAAAAAAAAAAAAAAAAAAAAAAAAAAAAAAAATTAGTAAAACTTCTATCAATGATAATGCTAAGGAAGACTGTAAAATTATCTTCTTATGATTTGAAAATCAGAGCCTTCGCTCCAGGCTTCTTGAAGTTGTTTTGATCAGGTAATACAATTTTTTTTAGTTTAATATGTTCTTGACAAGCATGAAAAGTAAGTTCTTTTGGTTCGTATTTTTATTTTATAGAAAATCGCTATTTAGAGTTTCGATTTCTATTAGAAGAGCTCTCTCTACTACCTTTAGTTTATTTTCACAAATAATATTGTGTTTACACATGCCGCCAACTTTATACAAAGCCTAAGCTTTTAAAATATTGGGTATACTATATAGGGAGATAAGGGAGGGGATGTTAGACTTCAAATAGCAAAACACAGCACGAGCAAACAGGGTTGTGAGATGAATCTATCAACCAATGAAAAGAAATAAAATATAAAGAATAGAAAAGCATTGAAATTAAAAGAAAATGAAAAGCAATTATTCATATTATGATAAGGACAACAGAAAAGAAAAAAAGTTGTTTCTATTGGAAATAAATAGTCTTTAAATAAAGAATCAAGAATTTTGAATTGATCTGTCTTACAACTAAAATAAATAATAAATACTTCTAGGTAATAAAAAAAACTAATGCAAAGCAAAGGTATTTCAAAGAAAAGCTAGATGTGCGTCTACAACAAATGTAAAATCAAAGCTTAGATCAAGCTGTTGCTATCTCCAAACATTTTATTTTTTATAACAGAAATTGGAAAGTGAGGAAGAATTCCGTCAGAGAAAATCTGTTTTTGAAGCGCTCGTCTTTCAGTCTTACTCAAGGATTTGAAAGCAGGATAAAGAAAACCACGAGGAACAAACAGTACTTTCACAATCTTTCAAAATTTTCCCTTGAGACTCTATCCATCAGAAAGAGCTAAAGATAATAATATTTTCCATCTACAATGAAGCCGAACTTTATCTATAAGATTTCAAGTACTTTTCTAACAAACATGTCTAAAGCGCATACACAATGAGATTTTATTAATGCTGAGAATTAAATAGCGCTAGTTTTAGCCAATAAGGTTGCTCGTAGAATTTTCTGATTGGCTGAAAAATTCTATGAAAAATTCTGTTTGGCTCAAATTATCGGTAGCTGAAATTTCAACATTCGTAAAAAGTTATTGCTTATAGGCCTTTAGGGAAAAATTACGTCTATAATAATTGCGGTTAGAATACACCCCAGCGATTTGTTCTTCCATACACAAAATTCATTTCGACAGCAATAATTATTATTTGGAGCGAGTTTAGGCATTTCTCTTTTTGTCGTAGGACATAGATAACAATGAAGGGATGCCAGTATCATAAAATTTACAAACCATTCTGCACCCACCCTCTGTGGTAGAACCATACCTCACATGACAAAAATGTACAAGCATAGTGCAAACATAAACAAATGTGCTAACACAACGTGCAAACATAATCTGCATACATAGTGTAATGTGCTGATGGAAAGTGTAATGTGCATATATAAAAATAATATACAAACATAGTGTAGTGTGCAGACATAAATAAATGTGCTAAGGCAATATGCAAACATAACGTACGAACATAGTGTAATGTGCACATTATGAAAGAAAGTGTAATGTGCGTATATGAACATAATATGCAAACATAGTGTAATGTGAAAACATAAACAAATGTGCTAACACAAAGGGGTAAACATAATTATTACACATTGTGTAATGTGCAGATTATGAAAGAAAGTGTAATGTAATGTGTATATATAAATATAATAGCATATGCGAAAATAGTGTAATCAGCAAACATAAACAAATGTGCTAATACTACGTGCAAGCATAATGTGCAAACATAGTGTATTATGCTCATTATGAAAAACAGTGTACTGAACATATATAAACATAATATACAAACATAGTGCAATGTGCAAACATAAACAAAAGCACAAACATAATGTGCACATATAGTGTAATGTGGAAATTATACAGGAAAGTGTAATGTGCTTATATAAAAATATTATGCGAACATAGTGTAAGGTGCAAATATAAACAAATATGCTAACATAACGTGCAAACGTAATTTTCAAATGTAGTACAATGTGCACATTATGAAAGTAAGCGTAATGTGCCTATATATTCATAATATGCAAACATAGTGTAATGTGCAAACATAAACAAATGTGCTAGCATAATGCGCAATCATAGTGTGCACACATAGTGTAATGTGCACATTATGAAAGAAAGTTTAATGTACATATTTAAACTCGATATCTAAACATAGCGTAATGTGCAAATATAAACAAATGTGCTAACACACTGTGCAAACATAATGTGCATATATAGTTTATTGTGCACATTATGAGAGAAAGTGTAATGTCATACATAAACATAATATGCAAAAACAATGTAATGTGTAAACATAAACAAATATGCTAACACAATGTGCAAACATAGTGTAATGTGCAAACATAAACACAATGTGCAAACATAGTGCAAGGGTTCTATATCTGGTGCAAAGATCCGCAACGTGAATTGAACTGTGCCACGCCAGGGAGAACATATGGAACTCAAAAATGTGCAACCGATCGGGAGAGTAACCAATCTCAGTTAAAGTACCATTTCAAGATTTTTTTAGACCAGGTTTTTGGCTTTAAATCTGCAGAGCATCGTAGGAGTGGTCACGGTAGGAGTACTGATGTTCAGAAAAATCCCGGTAGGAGCAATTTGCCTTAAAGTACCCTGGATTTTGAGCAGTGGGAGGCAAAAGCAGTAAAGGTGTTTGCAGTGGGAGTATCCATTGTAGGAACAGTTTTAGCCACAAGAGTTGGGTATTAGTACCCAGTTAAGAAATAGTCAAAGCCAAAGTTGTCGCTGTAGGAATAGCCGCCTATTGCCATGACCACTACCATTTTATTAATTTTATTCTTTTCACTTATTTTATTTAAGTGGTGAGGTAGTATAGCCAAAGGATTTCACGTCAGAATTTTACCAGCTCAATTTTCATATTACTGCTTCAACAAAAATATTGAGGGGTGACCCCTTTCTCAATATGCACATCTAAATATCAAAAGACATATGAAACCAAATAACGGGCCTAAAAATGTTATGTCACCGATCGGCTTGAAATTTAAGTATATATGTTCTCGAGCCCTGGGGATCCTGATAGGAGCGACATTAAAACTTGTAACAAACAGAAATTGCTCCGTATATGAAAGGGGCTTTTCCTCCTCAATGCCCTGCTCTTTACGCTTAAGTTTGACTCTTTCCCTAAACTCTACTTTTTAAAACAGTAAAAAACTTTAGCGTAAAGAGCGGGGCGTTGAGGAGGAAAAGCCCCTTTCATATACGGAGTAATTTCTGTTCGTTTTAAGTTTTAATGTTTTAATGTTTTAAGTTCGTTTAAGTTTTAAGTTTAATTTAACAAAACTTATTTTTTTTTATTTAATTTCTGGACGTTTTTGAATTAATGCGTGTTTTGATCTTGGTTCTCCGCACATAAATAATTAAAACGAAATTTGTATATTATTTTTTTTTGGCTAAATGGCTTTCTCATAGTTTTAATCGGAAGATTTTGAGAAAAAAGGAGCGAGGGGGGAGGCTTAGTTGCCCTCCAATTTTTTGATTACTTAAAAAGGCACCTAGAACTTTTAATTTTTTACGAACGTCTTAATTAGTAAAAAATATACGTAACTTATGAATTAATTTTTGTAACGAACTTCTATATTCGCAAGTTTTTATTCCGTATATGAGGGGGTTCACCCCTCGTCGATACCTCGCTCTTTATAATAAAGCGTAAATTTTGTCACAATTCCCTAAGAATTAACCCTGAATCACAAAGCCTGTAGAATAAATAGTTGAAATTACTAAAAATACTTTAAAGGAAAGAGCGAAGTATTACGAGGAGGTAAACTCCTCATGTGTGTAATAATTTCTGCTTCTTTTTAAGTTTTAATGCTGCTCCTCACTTTCGGTAGAAAAAAAAACTTTTCATATTTTTTTTTTTATTTTTTTTTAAATAATGCTAGAAAATCATACACCCCCTTCATTGAAAGTATCTTCTCCCATGAGAAGTTCCTCCATGGAGAGATCTTCCCACGTAACGCCCTTCTCAACTCTCCTTTCCAAACCAAAAAAATCCCCTGAAAACGTCTGTACACTTCCCAGTAACCATTACTATATGTAAACACAGGTCAAAGTTTGTAACTTGCAGCCCCTCCCACGGGGACTGCGGGGGATTAAGTGACCCCCAAAGACACAGTTATTAGATTTTTCGACTATGGTAAATAAAATGGCTATCTAAAAATTTTGATCCGGTGACTTTGGGGGAACAATGAGCGTGGGAGGGGGCCTAGGTGCCCTCTAACTTTTTTGGTCACTTAAAAAGGACACTAGAAATTTTAACTTCCGTTAGAATGAGCCCTCTCGCGACAATTTAGGACCGCTGGATCGATAC
Source organism: Artemia franciscana (assembly GCF_032884065.1). NCBI lineage: Eukaryota > Metazoa > Arthropoda > Branchiopoda > Anostraca > Artemiidae > Artemia > Artemia franciscana. The sequence goes on along the minus strand of NC_088869.1, from coordinate 4,462,085 downwards.
GATCACCCCTGGAAAAAAAAACAAAAAAAAACAAAAAAAAAACAATAAACACGCATCCGTGATTTGTCTTCTGGCAAAAAATGCGAAATTCCACATTTTTGTAGATAGGAGCTTGAAACTTCTATAGTAAGATCCTCTGATACGCTAAATCTGATGGTGTGATTTTCTTTAAGATAGTATGACTTTTAGGGGGTGTTTCCTATTTTGTAAAATAAGGCAAATTTTCTCAGGCTCGTAACTTTTGATGGGTAAGACTAATCTTGATGAAACTTATATGCTTAAAATCAGCATTAAAATGCGATTTTTTTGATGTAACTGGTATCAAAATTCCATTTTTTAGAGTTTAGTTTACTATTGAGCCAGGTCGCTCCTTACTACAGTTCGTTACCACGAAGTGTTTGAAAAACAAATTAAAAGTAAATTTGACAAAATTTGATTTGTAACGCACGAAATGAGTCCAGAATCAGGACCTGTTAGATCGGCTTAAATAATGTATAGGCAGAATGGGCCAAGGAAACCTCAGTGAAATCCAACTAATTTGAAATCAGTTTGGTTATAGTCAACTTGTCACGCAATAAAATTTTTAATTTGTTTTTTGCCAATCCGCTTGAGACTTATAGGGCGCGTAGACAGGGGCCTCAATAAGGACAGCGAAATTTGGAAAAAAAAAACCTTTTTTTTGTCCATTCATGATACCCAAAATGGGGAACTTGTCACGAAAATCATTTGTTTCTGAACAAGTTCAAACTCACAAGGCAAACAGACTGGATTAAGAACACCGATGAAGACAGTAAATGAACAGAATTTGTTCGTAATATCGGAAAATTTGCCCAAATTTTATTTCAGTCTGACCAGATTGAAAATTGTTGGGCAGTTAGACTAGACCTAGAGGATCTATACAAAAACCAAATATTTTGAAAAGAATTGGTTGCATCGATTCGTGACTTAAGAGAATCTAATGAAAAGTTTTTGCAACCAGCTTCAAGTTGCTGGGAGATATAAATTGCGCAAAGGTACCTCAATGAAGCATTAAATTTGGAAAAAAAATCGGTCGTATCGATTGGTGATATATGAGACTGAGCACAACCCTTGTCTGTCTCTGATTGGTATGAAATTCACAAAACATACAAATCAGACAAAGAAGACCTCTTTGGAGATAAAAATCTCTTTTAAATTCTTTGACTCCTGAAATGGCCCAAGACGTGTTTTCTCTGATTAACACTCCCATGGCACATGCTGAGGAGACATCAATGAAGAATGAAAATTCGGAAAAGGTCGACTATATCTACATTGTTTACCTAATCTTCTTGAAACTTAAAAGATGACTAGATGGGGCAAGATGACATTAATGAAAATGGAGAGATTTTTTTTGTTTGATCCAGTTTTTGATACAAAAAAAAAAAAACAAACCTGCATGTCCGCTTGAAACCTTTAATTCCCGCAATTAACAAAAATAAAACTGTGAATTGAAAAACAAACAGACAAAACTAATTTAAATGCTCTATAAAAATTGAAGAAAAGTATAAAGCAACATTGAAACCAAAAACCAACAGAAATTTTTTTTTAATGAGTCAAACTTAAAATGAACTTAAATTAAAGTTAATATTTAAAACAGACATAAAATATAAGATAACATCAAAATATCACGCGTAAAAGAACCATTATTGAATAAATGAAACCTAAAAGGATAAAAATTAAACGAATAATACGGCTAACCTAATGCTGAAAAGAAATTAATACAAATAAGATTAGGGCTACTGTCACAACAACAACAAAATTACAATAATAATATTCTTTATTAGGGATCAAAAACAATTCCTAAAAATAAATTTGTATCGCATCGCCATTTAGTTCTATTGATTTCAAAAAGAGATATTTTTTGTCAACTTTTTTCTTTGGATTATATTTCATTCAAAAGTGCAGGAATTTTGTGCCTAAACGGAAATTTTAAAATAAATATCTTTAAACCTTAAGGAATTTGTTTATTTCGCTGAAATAACACTTTGAATTGTTAATCAATAAATGATTTCCCAGCTCATTTTCATTGCGTTTAAAATTTACTTCATATCTGACTTACGGAAAAAAATTGACGTTTGGGAATCAAACGACTAAAAAAAAATGAAGTTCTAGAATTTCAAGTGGTTCAATGTTTTCCATGTTACAACGAAAAAAGAAAAAAACTGCCTTTAAAATATATTTTGGTTTCAGTACGGCATAAATAAAACTCTAGCCTTTATGTGATTTGAGGGACTAATAGCCTCACTCTTAATGCAACAATTTTTCTTTTTTTTAGTTTAACTTTATCGTTTATTCTAATTTCTGTTTTTTTTTCAATTTTTATTGATAATTTCATTGTAATACCTGATGTTTTAAGGTTAAACTTTTCATATGATTTAATGTTTGCTTGTTTTAGGTTTTATTGTTGCTTTTTTCTTTTCTAGAGAAAATATTTTTAGAAAGCGCATTTCAAGTTCATTGACGGAAACCTTTTGGAAAAGTAGCAGTTAAACAGGTTTACAGTTGGAATGTGTTAGTAGTAATTTATAAAATAGTATAAGAATAGTACAACTTAGAATAAACATTGTAGTGTTTGTGGTAGCAATGATTGTGGTAGAAGCAGTTGTGGCTGGAGTAATTGAAACTAGAGTAGTGGTTGCAAAAGTAGTTATTTTGCCCCTTACTTATAGGTTGAATTTTGTCTATTTAATTTACCTATCTAGAGACCGCAAACAATACCCTACTACGCAGATTCAAACCCTTCTTGAGCCTGAAAAGGAAGCTAAAACTAATTTTGGCTCCAAAATTTTCCCAACGATCCATTTTGTTTTTTCCTCCGACAAGTCCCCGAATCTTGAAGACTTGTCCCCAAATTTTAAGATTCGAGAGTGCAAGTCCTGATATTGACTAGCACCAAGTTTTATTGCATTAATCTTGGTTGATACTTGGACGATCTAGGATTAAGAGAACTGCAGCGTGGCCATATGTAGAGAATTGGAACAATGGGGTTTTTATAGGTCGGGAGGGGGGCAGCCTTTGGAATATACTTTGACTCCACCAGTCATATAGATAGAAACCTCTCACAAAACTCCGATTTCGGAATCAGCAGTTCTGTTTCCGTTTTAAAGAGTTTAAAATGATCGGTGGGTAAATAGCTCCCCCCAAGGCCTCTTTTCCCCAAATGTATCTTATTTAACTTTTGAGATAAAACCAAGATTAGAATATTGGAAGATACAGTGATGACAGTGGTCAAATATGGTTCTGAAGCATGGGCACTCCGAAAAGCAGATGAAAATTTACTAGATGTTTTCCAGAGAAATTGCCTACGGACTGTTCTGGGTACCCGGCTGACTGACCGTATTTCAAACAGTAGGTTGTACGAAAAGTGTGGTTCAATCCCGCTTTCTGGGGCTATAATGAAAGAAAGGTTGAGATGGCTAGGCCAAGTTCTACGGATGAAGGATGACAGATTACCGAAGATTGTCCTTTTTGGCCAACCGTCTAGGGCTACACGGAAAACAGGTCGTCCTTGTCTGGGTTGGGAGGATGTCATAAATAAAGATTTAAAGGAAATGGGAACTTCCTGGGAGGGTGTAAAGAGGGAGGCTTTGAATAGATTAGGTTGGAGGAGGAGCGTGCGTAGCTGTGTTGGCCTCAAGCGGCTTGGTGCTGCAGTGAGTTATTATTATTTATTATTAGTAGTAGTAGTATTCTTTTGAAAATAGCCCGAAGATCACATGAAATATCGTCAGGGTTAACAAAATCCTTCGAGCCTGAGTCAATGGTAGATTGAAATCTCTCACAAAACTCCGATTTCGAGACAGCGTAACATGTCTACCTTGCTACTAATACTTAGCTCAAATTTTAAATTTGCTCGCCATCGCAACATGAGAAAATTCGCCCCTCATCTGTACCAATTGTGCCACCTTTGGAGATATACTTTGGGACCTTTTGATAGTTTAGATTAAATCTGGCTATTCTTTGTTTATAGGGAAAAATTGTTTGAATCCTTGTGAGGATTAAATAAAAAAAACTAGTTTATTTAACTGAAAGTAAGGAGCGACATTAAAACTTAAAACGAACAGAAATTACTCCGTATATGAAATGGGTTGTCCCCTCCGCAGTCCCTCGCTCTTTACGCTAAAGTTTGACTCTTTGCCACAATTCTACTTTTTAAAACAATTAAAAACTTTAGCGTAAAGAGCGTGGGACTGCGGAGGGGACAACCCATTTCATATACGGAGTAATTTCTGTTCGTTTTAAGTTTTAATGTCGCTCCTTACTTTCAGTTAAAAAAACTAGTTTTTTTTATTTAATTTCTGAACGTTTTTGAATTAATGCATGTTTGATTTTGGCTCTCCGCACATAAATTATTGAAATGAAATTAGTATATTATTTTTTTTTTTGGCTAAATGGCTTTCTCTTAGTTTTGATCAGACGATTTTGAGAAATAAGGGGTGGGGAAGGAGGCCTAGCTGCCCTCCAATTTTTCGGTTACTTAAAAAGGCTAGTAGAACTTTTAATATTCAACGAACGTTTTTATTAGTAAAAAATATGCGTAACTTAAGAATTAACTTACGTAACAAACTTTTATATTCTTATATTTTTATTATGTGTACGAGAGGGTTTGTACCCTCGTTAATACCTCGCTCTTTACACTAAATCGTAAGTTTTGTCCCAATTCTTTAAGAATGACCCCTGAATCAAAAAGGCCGTAGAATAAATAGTTGAAATCACTAAAAATATTTTAGCATAAAGAGCGAGGTATTTATCTCCTCCTAAATACCTCACTCTTTATGCTAAAGTATTTTTAGAACCCCTCATATGCGTAATAATCTCTGTTCGTTTTAAATTTCAATGCTATTCCTTACTTTCATTTGAAAAAACGTTTTCATGTTTATTTTTTCATTGTTTTTTTATAGTAATGCTAGAAAATCCTGCGCCCTTTTCATTGAATTTTTCTTCCCCCATGACATATTCCTCAAAGGAAAGATCCTCCCACAAAGCCCTCTCCCATCCACCCCACCCCCCAAACCAAAAAATCCCCATGAAAACGTCTGTACACTTCCCAATAACCATTACTATATGTAAACATTGGTCAAAGTTTGTAACTTGCAGCCCCTCCCTCAGGGATTGTGGGGGAGTAAGTCATTCCCAAAGACATAGTTATTATGGTTTTCGACTATGCTGAACAAAATGGCTATTTTCAAATTTTAATCTGTTGACTTTTGGAAAAAATGAGCATGGGAGGGGGCCTATTTGCCCTCCAATTTTTTTGGTCACGTAAAAAGGACACTAGAACTTTTCATTTCCGTTAGAATGAGCCCTCTCGCGACATTCTAGGACCACTTGGTCGATAAGATGACCCCTGGGAAAAAAAAAAAAAACAAATAAACACGCACCCGTGATTTGTCTTCTGGCAAGAAATACAAAATTCCACATTTTTTAGATAGGAGCTTGAAATTTTTGCTATAGAGTTCTCTGATATACCGAATGCGATAGTGTGATTTTCGTTAAGATTCTATGACTTTTAGGGGATGTTTCCCCCTTTTTTCCAAAATAGGACAAATTTTCTCAGGCTCGTAACGTTTGATGACAAAGACTAAATTAATTGAAACTTATATATTTAGAATCAGCGTAAAAATTCGATTCTTTTGATGTATCTTTTAGCATCAAAATTCCGTTTTTTAGAATTTCGTTTACTATTGAGCCGGGTCGCCCCTTACTACAGTTCCTTACCACGAACTGTTTGAAAAGAAAATAATTCGGTATTTCGGGGCTTCTGACATTATTACTCCTTTGCGGAAGTTAGGCTCAAAATTGAAAAAGGATTATATTTTTTCTCTGGGCCCCTTCCACCTCTTAGTTCGTTTATTTTCCCGTTAGTTTTCACCTGTTTTCGCTTTATAGTTGTGTTATCTCTTAGCAGTTCTTTCGTTAGTTGAGTTATGGTTGTGTATATATGTTTTATCGCTCGTATAGTTATGTTATTTTCAAATTATACTCCATAATAGAGAGGCTCCGAACACCCAGCATTGTATGTTAAGCTCTTAATTTGACGTTTTTTTCTAACGTGACCACATTCGTCCTGCGCCCTTTTCATTGAATTTTTCCCCCATGGCATATTTCTCCAAGGAAAGATCCTCCCACATAGCCCCCTCCCTCAACCCTACCCCCAAAACCAAAAAAAAATCCCCCTGAAAACGTCTGTACACTTCCCAATAACCATTATTATATGTAAACACTGGTTGAAGTTTGTAACTTGCAACCCCTCCCCCAGGGACTGTGGGGGAGTAAGTCATCCCCAAAAACATAGTTATTATGATTTTCGACTATGCTAAACAAAATGGCTATCTCAAAATTTTGATCCGTTGACTTTGGGAAAAAAATGAGCGTGGGAGGGGGCCTAGATGCCCTCCAATTTTTTTGGTCACTTAAAAAGGGCACTAGAACTTTTCATTTCCGTTAGAATGATTCCTCTTGCGACATTCTAGGACGACTTGGTCGATACGATGACCCCTGGGGAAAAAAAAAAAAAAAAAAAAAAAAACAAACAAATAAACACGCACCCGTGATTTGTCTTCTGGCAAAAAATGCAAAATTCCACATTTTTGTAGATAGGAGCTTGAAACTTCTACAGTAGGGTTCTCTGATACGCTGAATCTGATGGTGTCATTTTCGTTAAGATCCTACGACTTTTAGGGGGTGTTTCCCCCTATTTTCCTAAATAAGGCAAATTTTCTCAGGCTCGTAACTTTTGATGGCTAAGACTAAACTTGATGAAATTTATATATTTAAAATCAGCATTAAAATGCGATTCTTTTGATGTAGCTATTGATATCAAAATTCAATTTTTTAGAGTTTTGGTTCCTATTGAGCCGGATCGCTCCTTACTACAGTTCGTTACCACGAACTGTTTGATAATGGGGTGCTCTGAGTAGCCAAGGTTGATGAAAGGATGCTTGGCTGTCCCGTATGAGTTCTAGTCCTTAATCTGGCCCTACAAACGCTATTTTACTATTAAAATAACTGTCTTTCTCTTCTAAGCCCAAGAGAAAACAAATAATTCACTAAGATGTATCGCTCTTTACTTAGGCAATTGTGCTGAATTTAACTTTGATCAGCAAATGTTAAGCAACTTATCGTGAGCAAGTAACAAACATTTATAAAGAGTTTATTTTTTGTTGCTTCTTTATTTTACTCCATAGGCACATTTATCTCAACAAAAATTTGTGTTGAAGATAAAAAGAACTTTAATATATTTATGTATTTGTTTAGTATCCTAGCTAAGGGATAACAAACTATCTTGTTTTTTTTTTACTCTACTGCCAATTTTTGCAGTCATGCAATATTTCTGAGTAGCCCCATTTATCATTCAAATAAAAGCAGAAGATAAAAAAAAAATAATATAGAGTTTTGATTGGATTTTTGCTGAAAAAATAAGGATCCCCTTTACATAAGAAAATGTGAAATAAGGTAATCAGTAATAATTTTATCAAACAGTTCATGGTAACGAACTGTAAGTAAGGAGCGACCCAGCTGAATAGTTAACGAAACTCTAAAAAACAGAATTTTTATACCAATAAATATACCAAAAGGATTGGCATATAACGCTCAAATACACAAGTTTCATTTCGTTTAATTTTACCTGTTAACGGCTATAAGCATGAGAAAAATTATGACTCATTTTAAAAAAAGGGGAGGAACACCCCCTAAAAGTCATAGAATCTTAATAAAATTCACACCATCAGATTCGGCGTATCAGGAAACCCTATTTGAGAAGTTTCAAGCTCCTATCTGCCAAAATATGGAATTTGTGTTTTTGCTATAAAAGTGAACAAAATAGATATATTAACATATATCAACACATAACATATATATAAAATAAAACATATGGATATATGACACATGAGATATATCTGTCAAAGAGATAAATTAAAGAGGGCATGGGAGGCTAGTCGCCTTCTGATCATTTTTGACTCTTAAAAGGGAACTACAACTTTGAATTTCCTATTATATGAGCCTTCCCAAAAGTGTATGCGACTAGCCCTTCCATAAAAACTTTTGATACTCGCAAGGGATAACTTACAACAGTTGCTCCCAGACTCTGGGGGATATTGGATTCGGAGGGACATTGTTACAGGATCTTGGACTATTTTGAACATAGTGGCTATCATATGAATTTGAGGAAAAATGGCGTAGGGGAAGGCTTTTTGCCCTCCAATCAAATTCAACTCTTAAAAAGGGAACTAGAACTTTCAACTTCCAATCAAATGACGCTCCTCCTAAGAATGTACGACCACCCCTTCCATGAAAACCTTATAAATTATACCCCTGTTACCTAATTTACAACCCTTGTCCCCAGATCTTGGGGTTTTTGTTAATCCTGTAAGTATTATTATATTATCTTTAGACTATTTTGAACAGAATATCTATCTCATAATTTCGATTGGATACATAGAGAAAAGAGGGTATGTGACGGGTCTCATTGCTCTGTGATCACTACAAACCTTGTAGGGAGTCCATTCAATTGGAACTTGGAATTTCGAGTGCCCTTTTTAAGAGTCAAAAGTAATTGGAGGGCAACTAGCTCCCCCGATGTTCTTTTTTCCCCGAATGCAGCCGAAAAATTTTTTAAATACCTATATTGTTAAAAATAGTTCAAAGACCAGATAATAAAAACTCCAGGGTCGATCCAGCCTCCCAGAGCCCAGGAGCAAGTGTTATAAGTTATATCCTGGGGTTAAATAATATTTTTATGGGAGGGATGGTGGTAGGAACTTCAACGGGTGCTAGTTTGATTGGAAATTAGTATTTCTAGTGCCTTTTTTAAGAGTCGAAAGTCATAGGGGGAGGAACTAGATAGTGATAGAAGTGATGGGAGGGAAAGTGTTGTAAGCCATGCCCCGGAGCATACAAGGTATTTATGGATGAGGGCTGGGGGTATAAGCTATGGAGAAGGATCATTTAAACAGAAATTGGAAATCCTAGTTCCATTTTAAGAGTCAAAAGTTGTCGAAGAGCAACTACACCTCATGCTCTTTTTCCCAAATGAATTCGGTAGAAACTTTGAGGTAACGATTTTTTTTTTATTATAGTCCTTGTATATATAATACAACAATGCCTCTGGGGTTGACACAGGAGCACCAAGCCCCGGGTCAAGGGTTGTAAGTTATTCCCCTGAGGCATGTAATGTTTTATGGAAAGGAACGGTCGTATAAACGTTGGAAGAGAACATATGATGGGAAATTGAAAGTTTTAGCTCCCCATCTTAAAAAAGCGATCAGAGGGGGAACAGGCCCTCTCACCCTCTTTGTCCCAAATGCATCCAATGAAAAAATTTAAGACAGTCATTGTGTTCAAAATAGTCCAAAGATTTATAATAATACCAAAGATAATAATAAAAGATTATATATAATGCTTTCGGGGTTGATACAATCCCCAGAGCCCTGGAGCAAGGATAATGTTATGCCCCAGGGACATATACTATAAGTTTGTTTTGGAAAGGGGGCCGTATTACCTTTGGAGGGTGTTCAGTTGATTGGAAATCAGCAGTACAGTTTCCGTTTTAAAGAGTTAAAAGTGGTCAAAGGGCAAATAGATTCCCCCACGCCTTCTTTTCCCAAAATGCATCTGATTTAACTTTTGAGCTAACCATTCTTTTAAAAATAGCCCGAAGATCATATAAAATGTCGTCAGGGTTGACACAAACTTTGGAGCCCGAGTCAATAGTTGTATGTTGTGCCTCACGAGCATATTGGGTTTTCATTGAAGTGGGGGTTGTGTAAACTTTGGAGGAAGCTTATTTGATTATAAATTGAAATTTCTAGATCTGTCTCAAGAGCCAGAAGTGATCGGAGGGCCACTAACCCCCACGCTCTCTTTTCCCCAAATGTCATAAGTTGAAATTATGAGGTACAAAATAGTCCAAATTGGAAAAAGCTATTGGGGAAAGAGCTATAAATTATGCTAGTTACCCGTTGTTAACATTAAAAGTTTATATAGAATACGTGGTCGTATAAACTTCGGAGGAAGCTCATTCAATTGAAAAGTGTATCTTCTTTTGCCCTTTGTAAGAGACGAAACTAATTTGATGGTAACCGTCCCCCTTACCCTCACCCCCCCCCCCCCGATGCGATTTGTCCCCAAATGCAACCAACTAAAATTTTGAAATAGTTATTTCGTTTAAAATTGTCCAAAAACTCAAGGAACAATAAGTTAATGATTAAAAATCCCCCGTAGCCCCCGGGGCAAGGTTTGTAACTTATGCAAGTTGCCCATTCTTAATATATATGGTTTTGTGGACTGTTCATATTAAATTGTGAGGGGGCTCATTTGATTAGAAATTGATAATTCTAGTTCTTTTTTCAAAAGACAAAAGTAATCAAAAGGCAACCAGTCCCCTCCCCCTCCTCGTCTTCCCCAAAAGCTTAAGGTCAAAATTTTGAGTTTTTTAATTAGCTACTTTGTTTAGAATAGTCCAAAGACCAACTTACTATACTTCTGAGGTTGAATCCCCTCCCAGTCCCCGGGGAATGGGCTGTGAGTTATGTAAGATGCTTATTGTTACTTTGATACTTGGTTTTCTTTGATACTTGGAATTACTGATTTACGGGGCAATTTTGATTTACTGGATAAGAGCTGTAAGTTATCCAAGTTGCTTATTGTTACTTTGATACTTTCTTTACTTTCATACTTTATTACTTTGATATCCTTGTTTTGATACTAGTTTTGATACAGGGGTTTTGAAAAAAAGAATAAATTTTAAATTAGGGAATTTTGAAAGACTTAATTTTTAATAGTTTACTAAAATCTAATTGTGTCTTGAACAGTTTGGAAAGAAATAATCAGATTAAACTGAATATTTGATATATAGTGATATAAATTGCTGAAAACTCATCAGTTCAAAATTCAATCTTACTGTAATTTTTATGGTTGTAATAGGTACAAAAGAGAAATTAAGGAAAGAGAAAACATGTATTAATTTCGACAAAGTAGTGAACAAAAAATAAAATATAAAAACAAAACTACACTTTAACTAAAAAATAAAAATATTCCGAATATTTTGGTCCCACGTCCGGGAGCCTTTCTCAACGGAAAAAAATTATAAACGATAAAAAAAAATGTTTTTTTTAAACATAACAAACACACACCCAAACAAATCCACGATAACTAAAAACACCAAAAAAAATGAAGATATAAACAGTAGACAAATAAGAACAACACAAATTATAAACAAAAACTCCCAGCACTGATGGTAATAACTCAAGACAAAACAAAGCAAATGTTCATGATGAAACCATAGGTTTCTCTACTCTGTAACAAGCGGTGTATAATGGGAGTCCAATAAAAGTGAAAATTATATTTATTTACACAAAGCAAAAGAAGGTCACAGAGCCCCTGTAAGACTTCTTTAGGGGGTGGTGGACCTGGGGTTTGGTGACCTTCTTTTGTTTTGTGTTAATGAATATAATTTTCAATTTTATTAGATTCCCATTATACACCGCTTGTTACAGAGCAGAGAAACCTATTGTTTCATTATGAACATTTGCTTTGTTTTGTCTTGAGTTATTACCATCAGTGCTGGGAGTTTTTGTTTATAATGTTAGTTGTAATTATTTACTTATTGTTTTTATTTTAGTGTGTTTAGTTGTCATTTTTTTATTATTTGTTATGATTAAATTCTTTTTTCGTTTGCAATTTTTTTCCATTGAGAAAGGCTCCCGGACGTGGGGCCGAAATATTCGGATGCTTTGTCGAAATTAAACCCCGTTTTCTCTTTACTTAATTTTTCGTAAATGGAAAACCAGTGTGGTCTAAGAAATTATTTAGTTACAAAAAAATATATTTGTACCACAATTCATTTTAGTAAGTAGGTTTAGACTTTTACAGTTAAAGGAACGGGCAGTAGTGAAACTCTCGTTTGTAGTGAAAACTGTGTGTCTTGAACAGTCTTGGGCAGATTTAATAATATTAAACTAAATATTTGATATATAATGATATCGTTTGCTGAAAGCTCATCAGTTCAGGATTTTATTTCACTATTATTTAGTTTTATTTTCAATGTTGTTGATAAGTACATAAGAAAATACTTGTAATATCGTTCGTTTTCGGTAAAATGCCATTGGCGCAGTAGGCTTTATACTTTTACAGTTAGGGAAGGAGGCAGTACCCAAACTCTTCTTTATAGTGATTTTTGTTTGTTTTAGCTTGATTTACATATTCAGTTAAAGTTATACTTTTTTTTAAGATTTTTCATTTATTTATTTATAGACTAAGTTAGGGAGGGGGGCACTAGCCAGAATCTTGTTTGTAGTGATTCTTTTCGTTTAAGCTTGAATTCACATATTCAATTTAAGTTTTACTTGTTTTAAGATTTATTTACTCATATATATATTAGTAAGTTTGGGCTCGTTTGTTTACTATAATTGCTTATTCAATTTATGTTCGTTTTGAGTTGCATTTATTCTTTAATCATAAAAGGTTTTTTTGTTAGTTTGAAGCTTGATTTGCATATTCAATTTGAATTTTACTCGTTTGAAAATTTACTTAGTCATTTAAATGGTAACTGTCGTACGTTGGTTTGTTATGATTGTTTATCTAATTTCTTTTCGTTTTTGGGTTTAATTTATTCTTTAATAGTAATGTCTGGTCGTTCCAAGCCTGAATTATTCTATATTTTTATTTTTGCTGATCTTAAGTTTACTATGGCCTTTACTTTCTTGAAACATTTATTTTTCTGTTTTTTTAGTTAATATGTTAACAATGGGCTAGCATATCTTGTAGCCCTTGTGTTGAGCAATGTGGGGGGGGGGGAGTTGAAATCCCCAAAGAGTTAATTATTGGACCTTTCAACCGGGCCAAACAAAATGGTAGTCTCAAAATTTTTGATTGGATATGTTTAGGAAAATGATGGGCTTAAGGAGGATGGTTGTCCTCCAATCACTTTTGACTTTTAAAAAGGCACTAAAACTTACAATTTCAATCCAAACGAATTGCTTTCAAAGTTGCTATGGCAGTTCTATCTATACGAAACACCTTGGCGAAAAAAAAGAAAAAAAAACATTTTGCCCAATCGCTCTTTTGGCAGCACTACTGCATAGTGAAAAATCGGTTATTTCAAGTGATAAAATAAAAAAAAACTATTTTTTATAACTGAAAGTAAGGAGTGACATTATAACTTAAAACGATATAAAAGCCTAAATCTCAGACCCTGTAGTCGATAGGTTATGAATCAGGCGTTTGCTCAGCCAATATAGGTGCTTTAGTGAAGATCCTATCTTTGTATGGTACACTAGATAAATACATTCAAGTAATGAGTGCTATGTATGAGAATAAAATTGCTACAATTGAGAAGATGTGAAAAGCATCAAAGCCCAGGGTGTTTTTTCACAGCTGAAAATAGGAAGACGAGTGTGCAACCAAGTTTACTATGGCCTTTACTTTCTTGAAACATTTATTTTTCTGTTTTTTTAGTTAATATGTTAACAATGGGCTAGCATATCTTGTAGCCCTTGTCTTGAGCAATGTGGGGGGGGGGAGTTGAAATCCCCAAAGAGTTAATTATTGGACCTTTCAACCATGACAAACAAAATGGTAGTCTCAAAATTTTTGATTGGATATGTTTAGGAAAATGATGGGCTTAAGGAGGATGGTTGCCCTCCAATCACTTTTGACTTTTAAAAAGGCACTAAAACTTACAATTTCAATCCAAATGAATTGCTTTCAAAGTTTCTATGGCAGTTCTATCTATACGAAACACCTTGGCGAAAAAAAAGAAAAAAAAAACATTTTGCCCAATCGCTCTTTTGGCAGCACTACTGCATAGTGAAAAATCGGTTATTTCAAGTGATTAAATAAAAAAAAACTATTTTTTATAACTGAAAGTAAGGAGTGATATTATAACTTAAAACGATATAAAAGCCTAAATCTCAGACCCAGTAGTCGATAGGTTATGAATCAGGCGTTTGCTCAGCCAATATAGGTGCTTTAGTGAAGATCCTATCTTTGTATGGTACACTAGATAAATACATTCAAGTAATGAGTGTTATGTATGAGAATAAAATTGCTACAATTGAGAAGATGTGAAAAGCATCAAAGCCCAGGGTGTTTTTTCACAGCTGAAAATAGGAAGACGAATGTGCAAACCAAGATTAGACTATTGGATGCTACAGTGATGACAAGTCACCAAATAAGTTCTAAACTCTGGAACTTCCGAATACAGAGGAGGGTTGACTAGATGTTTTTCAGAGGAATTGTCTATGGATTGTTTTGGCTACCCGTTTGACTGACAGTATTTTCAACAAAAGCTGTTCAAAAATTTGTTTTTATCCTGCTTTAAAGGGCTATAATCAGTGAAAGAATTTAGATGGTTGGGACATATTTTGCAGATGAAGCAGTACAGATTGCAAAAAAAAAATTTTTAGCAATCTGTTAAGGATCGGACAAAAAAAGGTGGTCCCTCAAATGGGGGATAAAAGGTCGCAAGGAAGGACTTGAGGGAAATATTAGCTTTTTAGGAGGGGTTAAAGTTTAAAACTTTGAACGGATTTGGATGAAAGAGGTATTTGTGCAACTGCATTGGCACAGGTGGCTTGGTGCCGCATGAATTGTTGTAACAGTGGTAGTAAAAGCAATAGATTATGGGCCTTTTGAGTAATTCTTATATCCTTGGCGTAATGCAATACGGTTTGCTTATGAAAACATATCTACTGATCTCTTCAGAACAGGGTAAAAACATACTTCCAAACCCAAATACGTTAACCTGTTTCAGCTGCAAAAGTTGTTAATATTTTGTTCTAGAAAAAGGTTCTTAGAATAAAAGTTTATAAAATGAAATAAAAGCAACTTTGCAGGCTGGAACGGGCTGATCTATTTTAATTTTAGAGCTGGTATTGTTTATAATAGAGACTTGAATAGAAAATTGTCAAAGGCATTTAAAAAAAATATTTCTCATTTTTTCAGTTTATGGATTTTGTCAGTTTTTTCTCAATAAAGAGAAGCTTGTTATAGGCGTGTATTTTGTTATAGGAAATACATAATAACTTGAAACAACATCACATATTCCAAGATTCATAGAATTTTCTCCTTTCGAATCTGACTGAAAAGATGACGACTTTCCTTTAGTGACAAAAGAAACGTTCCCACTACTCTCCTGGATGTAAAATGAACCTCTAATTCCCTTTTCATTCATGGCTCATGTTCAACAGTCAATGCTTTCAATTACGCTTATTCAATCACCATTGATTTTCCACATGTTGTCTGAGTTTCTTTGTTAAATCGCATGTAAATTATTAACACCACGCTCCCAATTCCGTAACTGTGAGCTTTTATGCCAATTGGGCAGATGCTGAACTTCACAGCAATTAGTTCACAGCTGTGAAGCTTCGACAATTACTTTCAAGTGACGTTTTGCAGAACCAGGCATGCTAAAGCCTTTTATTTATATTTTGAGAAACGATAGAAAAGTCCTTAAAACGGCTATTGGTATTTATCTGTTATAGCGACCCTGCTCAAGAAGAGAAGTTAGGTAAATACCTAAGTATGATGAAAATATAATACTTTAGTAACAAACTAATGGAAACAATAACAAAGAATGAAGGAAAAGCAGGCCATCCAGAACGCATTACGCTAAATTTCTAATCTAGCCTAACCCATTCTAACCTAACCCAAATACCAGTTCTATGTATTAAATATTCAATTAAAATATATCTATGTAGTGTTTTATTTCCCTGTGCCTAAGTTAATTGTCTCTGAAATACAGACAAACAAGCCGGTTTTATACAGACAGATCAGTTCAGTCTTCTTGAGGAGGGCCGATGTAATGCACAAGTATCCGGCTTTTTGCTGCTAGAAATGTAGCAGGTGCGTACCCATATTTGTAAAATGTAGGGTGTCAAATAGTAAAAAAAGAATTTATTTGATTAATCTATCGATTTACAAATCGATTAGTTGTATTATTTAGGTTGGAAACGTACAAAACTAATACTGTAATAGTTTCTTAAATTCTTAACAAAGTTCATCAATAGCTTTAAAGATTTATATTTACTTCGTTAGTGACTAATTGAAATCAAGTAAGCAAGTTTTTTACTAATTTTTATGTTTTAAAATTAACTTAATTATTTTTTATTAATTTTTATGCATATTTTTAAGGATTTTCGATTGACTATGTAGTTGAAATGACGAAGTTAATTTCACCGATTAAGTGACGCCATAACAAACTAAAGCAGACAGATAAGGGCGATCTATTGGAGTTACCAATCCCTCAAGCTGTTATTACACTCACCTGGTCTTAGGTAATCTATATATATAAAAATAAGACGCAACTATCAACAAAGTGGCAATCGTTGTGGTCGGTGATCAGTTCTTACCTCGAGATAATATTCTTTATAGGCGAAACAATCAGTTGACAAGAATTGCTTAAACTCATCGATGCTACGATGCCCTACAATATCCTGACGAATATAAATGACGCTCGGGACACTCAAATAGAAATCACAGACTGGGACACCGGGACACAAATGACGACGGGGACACAGGGAATATAAATGACGACCCGGACACAGGGACACAACTACAACGGGGACGCCGGGGGGCACAGGGGGATATATAAATGACGACGGCAACAAAGGAAATGGTCGATTAGCAATCACCATCAACAAAGCTCAAGGGCAATCAATAGAATCATGAGGTATAGATCTGAATACGGATTGTTTTCCCATGAACCATTATGCGTTGTATGTTCAAGAGTCGGTAAACCTGACAATCTATTTATATGCACAGACGATGGGACAGCAAAGAATGTTGTATATTCGCAAGTTTTACGTAGTTAAAAACACACACATATATATATATATATATAATATATATATATATATATATATATATATATATATATATATATATATGTTTTTAACAGCCCAAACACCTAGTTGGTGGGGGCGCTTCGCGCCCCCTCCAAGCCCCCCTGCGCGCGTAAGTCGTTACGCGCCAAATTAGTTACGCGCCATTGTAGTTGTGTCCCTATGTCCCACCTGTGAATATATATATATATATATATATATATATATATATATAATATATATATATATATATATATATCTATATATATAAAAATAAGTTGTCTGTCTGTGGATGTGTGGATGGATGTGTGGATGGATGTGTCAGGTGACGTCACCTGAAAAAACTGGATTAGGTGACGTCAAAACTGAAAAAACTAAAAAAAGGCAAAAACTACAAAAAAAACTAAAAACTAATAAAAAAAATAAAAAAGCTAAAAAACTAAAAAAACTATAAAGGTAAAAACCAATAAAAAACTAAAAAAAAAAACTGAAAAAACTAAAAAAAGGCAAAAACTACAAAAAAAAACTAAAAACTAATAAAAAAAGTAAAAAAGCTAAAAAACTAAAAAAACTAAAAAAACTAAAAAAAGGTAAAAAACTAAAAAAAAATAAAAAATAAAAAAAAACTAAAAAAAAGGAAAAAACTGAAAAATAAGCTAAAATAAAGGTAAAAACCAATAAAAAACTAAAAAAAAAAAGGAAAAAACTAATAAATGACGACACTCAAAGAGAAAGCGACCAGGACAAAAAACTAAAAAAAAAGGCAAAAACTACAAAAAAACTAAAAACTAATAAAAAAATAAAAAAGCTAAAAAACTAAAAAAACTAAAAAAAGGTAAAAAACTAAAAAAACTAAAAACTAAAAAAAAACTAAAAAAGGTAAAAACTAAAAGAACTAAAAAAGAAAAAAATAAATGACGACACTCAAAGAGAAAGCGACCAGGACAAAAGGAATGTTCGATTAGCAATCAACAAAGCACCGGGACACAGGGAGTATAAATGACGACCAGGACACAAGTAAAAAAAAAAATTAACAAAACTAAAAAGAAGGTAAAAACTACAAAAAAAACTAAAAAGAAAAAAAAACTAAAAACTAATAAAAAAACTAAAAAATCTAAAAATCTAAATAAACTAAAAAAGAAAAAAAAAGGAAAAAAATAAAGGAGAAAAACAAAACTAAAAAACGAATGTATATACAGACCGGTACACCGGGATACAAATGACGACCGGGACACAGGGAATATAAATAACGACCGGGACACAGGGACACAACTACAACGGGGACACCGGGGGAAACAGGGGGATATAAATGACGACCGGGACAAAAAAACTAAAAAGAAATAAAAACTAAAAACTAATAAACAAACTAAAAAATCTAAAAATCTAAATAAGCTAAAAAAGAAAAAAAAAGGAAAAAAATAAAGGAGAAAAACAAAACTAAAAAACGAATGTATATACAGACCGGGACACCGGGATACAAATGATGACCGGGACCCGGGACACAGGGAATATAAATGACGACCGGGACACAGGGACACAACTACAACGGGGACACCGGGGGAAACAGGGGGATAACCTGACAATCTATTTATATGCAAAGACAATGGGACAGCAAAGAATGTTGTATATTCGCAAGTTTTACGTAGTTAAAACCATATATATATATATATATCTATATTCACAGGTGGGACATAGGGACACAACTACAATGGCGCGTAACTATTATGGCGCGTAACGACTTACGCGCGCGGGGGGGCTTGGGGGGGGCGCGAAGCGCCCCCACCAACTAGGTGTTGGGGTGGCGCGAAGCGCCACCCCAACAGCTAGTATATATATATATATATATATATATATATATATATATATATATATATATGTTTTTAACTACGTAAAACTTGCGAATATACAACATTCTTTGCTGTCCCATCGTCTGTGCATATAAATAGATTGTCAGGTTTACCGACTCTTGAACATGCAACGCATAATGGTCCATGGGAAAACAATCCGTATTCAGATATATACCTCATGATTCTATTGATTGCCCTTGAGCTTTGTTGATGGTGATTGCTAATCGACCGTTTCCTATGTTGCCGTCGTCATTTATATATCCCCCTGTGCCCCCCGGCGTCCCCGTTGTAGTTGTGTCCCTGTGTCCGGGTCGTCATTTATATTCCCTGTGTCCCCGTCGTCATTTGTGTCCCGGTGTCCCAGTCTGTGATTTCTATTTGAGTGTCCCGGGCGTCATTTATATTCGTCAGGATATTGTAGGGCATCGTAGCATCGATGAGTTTAAGCAATTCTTGTCAACTGATTGTTTCGCCTATAAAGAATATTATCTCGAGGTAAGAACTGATCACCGACCACAACGATTGCCACTTTGTTGATAGTTGCGTATCAGGAGGCATCAATTCGATTGCTGTTTTTAAGCAGAAGCACTAAATTATTATTTTTGTGGAAAAGATGATATATATAAATATATATATATATATTTTCTTTTTAGTTTTTTTTGTAGTTTTTACCTTTTTTAGTTTTTTTCTTCTTTTGTATTAATGCTAAAGCCAAGGTTCAAACCTGGAGCCTCTCGGACCTAGAACCTGAAACATAACGCTTTACCAACTCAGCTACTTCGGCGTGAATACATTCGTTTTGAGCAGCTTCCTCGGGTGTTGCCATTGTAGGTTCTTCAGTCATTTTACAATTAGAAATTTCTCTTTCAACGGTCTTCTTACAATTAAAAATTTGTCTTTTAACGATATTCTTAAATACCTGTGTCCTGGTCGTCATTTATATTGCCTGTGTCCCGGTCGTCATTTGTGTCCCGGTATCCCAGTCTGTAATTTCTCCTTGAGTGTCCCGGTCGTTATTTATATTTGCTGTCCCATCGTCTGTGCATATAAATAGATTGTCAGGTTTACCGACTCTTGAACATGCAACGCATAATGGTCCATGGGAAAACAATCCGTATTCAGATGTATATCTCATGATTCTATTGATTGCCCTTGAGCTTTGTTGATGGTGATTGCTAATCGACCATTTCCTTTGTTGCCGTCGTCATTTATATATCCCCCTGTGCCCCCCGGCGTCCCCGTTGTAGTTGTGTCCCTGTGTCCGGGTCGTCATTTATATTCCCTGTGTCCCCGTCGTCATTTGTGTCCCGGTGTCCCAGTCTGTGATTTCTATTTGAGTGTCCCGGGCGTCATTTATATTCGTCAGGATATTGTAGGGCATCGTAGCATCGATGAGTTTAAGCAATTCTTGTCAACTGATTGTTTCGCCTATAAAGAATATTATCTCGAGGTAAGAACTGATCACCGACCACAACGATTGCCACTTTGTTGATAGTTGCGTATCAGGAGGCATCAATTCGATTGCTGTTTTTAAGCAGAAGCACTAAATTATTATTTTTGTGGAAAAGATGATATATATAAATATATATATATATATTCTTTTTAGTTTTTTTGTAGTTTTTACCTTTTTTAGTTTTTTTCTTCTTTTGTATTAATGCTAAAGCCAAGGTTCAAACCTGGAGCCTCTCGGACCTAGAACCTGAAACATAACGCTTTACCAACTCAGCTACTTCGGCGTGAATACATTCGTTTTGAGCAGCTCTCGCTGTCCAGGTGGATCTTCATCTAACTGCGCGGTTTTGCGTTCTTTAGCCTCAAGCCTGTTTCCTTGCTGTTCTTTTGATTCCTCGGCACGCTTTCTTTTCTGACTTTCTCTATCAGCAGCAAGTTTTTTGGCATTGACTCTTTGAGCATCTTCATCGGCTTTTGCCATTCTAAGTTCATCAGTCATTTTAAACTTAAACATTAATAGATTTCTACGTGAACATATATGTCTTAAATATCTTTAATGACGTCACCGTCATAGCAAAATGACGACAACTAACTTCATGACGCCAGTCGACACAGAAACATGACGTCACCTGATCCACAGACAGACAACTTATTTTTATATATATAGATAGATATAATTATAAAATTGTCAGGTAATTTTCTATTTTGAAATAAAAACTAAAAATTATTGCTCAGACAACAAAAATATTTTTGATATTTACATAATAGCTTTAGTGGTTCTGGACTGAAAACTAAATATGCTAATCAAATTGGGAATTGCAATCTTTTAGGTTGAAAAGGCAGATCCATTGGAATCATGAGAATGCGTGGAATAAGAAAAGCCTCACCCTCAAAAGGCCCTGTCAAGATTGTTGCCTCTAAAACGTTATAACAGACATAACACGTCATTTGTGTCCCGGTGTCCCGGTCTGTAGTTTCGTTAGTCGACAAACATGACGTCAGACGACAAACAACTTCATGACGACATACAACTCAATCCTTATAATGACGTCAGTCGCCAAACATGACGTCAGTCGACACACAAACATGACGTCAGTCGACAGACAGACAAACAACTTATTTATATATATATATATATATATATATATATATATATATATATATATATATATATATATATATATATATATATATATATATGTTTTTAACTACGTTAAACTTGCGAATATACAACATTCTTTGCTGTCCCATCGTCTGTGCATATAAATAGATTGTCAGGTTTACCGACTCTTGAACATGCAACGCATAATGGTCCATGGGAAAACAATCCGTATTCAGATCTATACCTCATGATTCTATTGATTGCCCTTGAGCTTTGTTGATGGTGATTGCTAATCGACCATTTCCTTTGTTGCTGTCGTCATTTATATATCCCCCTGTGCCCCCCGGCGTCCCCGTTGTAGTTGTGTCCCTGTGTCCGGGTCGTCATTTATATTCCCTGTGTCCCCGTCGTCATTTGTGTCCCGGTGTCCCAGTCTGTGATTTCTATTTGAGTGTCCCGGGCGTCATTTATATTCGTCAGGATATTGTAGGGCATCGTAGCATCGATGAGTTTAAGCAATTCTTGTCAACTGATTGTTTCGCCTATAAAGAATATTATCTCGAGGTAAGAACTGATCACCGACCACAACGATTGCCACTTTGTTGATAGTTTCGTATCAGGAGGCATCGATTCGATTGCTGTTTTTAAGCAGAAGCACTAAATTATTATTTTTGTGGAAAAGATGATATATATAAATATATATATATATATATATATATATTCTTTTTAGTTTTTTTGTAGTTTTTACCTTTTTTAGTTTTTTTCTTCTTTTGTATTAATGCTAAAGCCAAGGTTCAAACCTGGAGCCTCTCGGACCTAGAACCTGAAACATAACGCTTTACCAACTTAGCTACTTCGGCGTGAATACATTCGTTTTGAGCAGCTCTCGCTGTCCAGGTGGATCTTCATCTAACTGCGCGGTTTTGCGTTCTTTAGCCTCAAGCCTGTTTCCTTGCTGTTCTTTTGATTCCTCGGCACGCTTTCTTTTCTGACTTTCTCTATCAGCAGCAAGTTTTTTGGCATAGACTCTTTGAGCATCTTCATCGGCTTTTGCCATTGTAAGTTCATCAGTCATTTTAAACTTAAACATTGATAGATTTCTGCGTGAACATATATGTCTTAAATATCTTTAATGACGTCACTGTCATAGCAAAATGACGACAACTAACTTCATGACGCCAGTCGACACAGAAACATGACGTCACCTGATCCACAGACAGACAACTTATTTTTATATATATATAGATAGATTTTTATATATATAGATATAATTCTAAAATTGTCAGGTAATTTTCTATTTTGAAATAAAAACTAAAAATTATTGCTCAGACAACATAAATATTTTTGATATTTACATAATAGCTTTAGTGGTTCTGGACTGAAAACTAAATATGCTAATCAAATTGGGAATTGCAATCTTTTAGGTTGAAAAGGCAGATCCATTGGAATCATGAGAATGCGTGGAATAAGAAAAGCCTCACCCTCAAAAGGCCCTGTCAAGATTCTTGCCACTATTACGTTATAACAGACATAACACGTCATTTGTGTCCCAGTGTCCCGGTCTGTAGTTTCGTTAGTCGACAAACATGACGTCAGACGACAAACAATTTCATGACGACATACAGCTCAATCCTTATAATGACGTCAGTCGACAAACATGACGTCAGTCGACAGACAGACAAACAACTTATTTATATATATATATATATATATATATATATATATATATATATATATATATATGTATGTTTTTAACTACGTAAAACTTGCGAATATACAACATTCTTCGCTGTTCCATTGTCTGTACATATAAATAGATTTTCAGGTTTTCCGACTCTTGAACATGGAACATATAATTGTCCATGGGAAAAACAATCCTCGGTGTCCCGGTCGTCATTTGTATCCCGGTGTCCCAGTCTGTATATACATTCATTTTTGAATTGGTATATGATGAAATAAATTTTTGTTTTTTTACTTTTTTTCTTTTTAGTTTTTTTTTGGTTTTTACCTTTTTTTAGCTTTTGTAGTTTTTTTTCTTTTTTCTTTTCAGTTTTTTTTTGTAGTTTTTACCTTTTTTAGTTTTTTTTGTTTTTTATTTTCATTTTTTTAGTTTTCTTTTTCTCCTTTATTTTTCAGTTTTTTCCTTTTTTGTTTTTTTTTTCTTTTTCAGTTTTTAGTTTTTTTAGTTTTTTTATTAATTTTTAATTTTTTTTTCTTCTTAGTTATTTTATAGTTTTTACCTTTTTTTAGTGTTTTTTAGTTTTTTTTTCTTTTTTAGTTTTTTGCCTTTTTTTAGTTTTTTTTAGTTTTTTAGCTTTTTTAGTTTTTTTAGTATTTTCTTTTTAGTTTTTTTGTAGTTTTTACCTTTTTTAGTTTTTTTCTTCTTTTGTATTAATGCTAAAGCCAAGGTTCGAACCTGGAACCTCTCGGACCTAGAACCTGGAACATAACGCTTTACCAACTCAGCTACTTCGGCTTGAATACATTCGTTTTTGAATTGGTATATGATGAAATAATTCAGACGTCATATGCGGACAGACAGACAGACACACAAACAAACAACTCATTTTTTTTAAATACTTATAATGACGTCATATACTAAGCATCGTCATAACAAACATGACGACAACTAACTTCATGACGACATACAGCTCAATCCTTATAATTACGTCACTCGACAGACAGACAGACAACTTATTTATATATATATACTAGCTGTTGGGGTGGCGCTTCGCGCCACCCCAACATCTAGTTGGTGGGGGCGCTTCGCGCCCCCCCCTAAGCCCCCCCGCGCGCGTAAGTCGTTACGCGCCATATCAGTTATGCGCCATTGTAGTTGTATCCCTATGTCCCACCTGTGAATATAGATATATATATATATATATATATATATATATATATATATATATATATATATATATATATATATATATATGTTTTTAACTACGTAAAACTTGCGAATATACAACATTCTTTGCTGTCCCATTGTCTGTGCATATAAATAGATTGTCAGGTTTGCCGACTCTTGAACATGCAACATATAATGGTCCATGGGAAAACAATCCGTATTCAGATCTATACCTCATGATTCTAATGATTGCCCTTGAGCTTTGTTGATGTTGATTGCTAATCGACCATTCCCTGTGTCGCCATCGTCATTTATGTATCCCCCTGTACCCCCGGCGTCCCCTTTGTAGTTTTGTCCCTGTGTCGCCATCGTCATTTATGTATCCCCCTGTGCCCCCCGGCGTCCCCTTTGTAGTTTTGTCCCTGTGTCCCGGTCGTCATTTATATTCCCTGTGTCCCGGTCGTCATTTGTGTCCCGGTGTCCCAGTCTGTGATTTCTCTTTGAGTGTCCCGGGCGTCATTTATATTCCTTGTGTCCCGGTGTCCCGGTCGTCATTTATATCCCCCTGTGCCCCCGGCGTCCCCGTTCCAGTTGTGTCCCTGTGTCCCGGTCGTCATTTATATTCCCTGTGTCCCGGTCGTCATTTGTATCCCGGTGTCCCGGTCTGTATATACATTCGTTTTTTAGTTTTGTTTTTCTCCTTTATTTTTCATTTTTTCCTTTTTTATTTTTTTTCTTTTTTAGTTTTTTTAGTTTTTTAGCTTTTTTAGTTTTTTTATTAGTTTTTAGTTTTTTTATTAGTTTTTAGTTGTTTTTTTTCCTTTTAGTTTTTTTGTAGTTTTTACCTTTTTTTAGTTTTTTTAGTTTTTTTTTACTTATGTCCTGGTCGTCATTTATACTCCCTGCGTCCCGGTCGTCATTTGTGTCCCGGTGCTTTGTTGATGGTGATTGCTAATCGAACAATCCTTTTGTCCCGGTCGCTTTCTCTTTGATTGTCGTCATTTATATTCCCTATGTGCCGGTGTCCCGGTCGTCATTTGTGTCCCGATGTCCCGGTCTGTAATTTCGTCAGTTGAAAACATGACGTCAGTCAAAACAGAAACATGACGTCACCTGATCCACAGACAGACATACAACTTATTTTTATATATATAGATAGATATAGATAGATATAGCGACTGGTATAATCTATGTCCGATTCAAACCCGACCTCCCCTATGTAAAACTAGTTTCACGTGCATTAGAAGCTGATCGCTTTAGAGTATGAATAACACCAATATCTTCAGATACTTCTTAGAGCTTAACAAAGCGTTCTTCTCTAATGCCTTGACAAATGATCACAAAGCTAATCATACTTGTTCGTCGTGGAGTGAGGCAAGGCACCCTTACACCCCCAGTCGTGTTTAACAACTGTATTCTGGACGCACAGTCCCAAGTGGTTTCTTTCTGTATTTTATAAGGGATAGATGTATCTCTTTCGGACGATACGGACGATGTCTTCAACCCCAGCTGAACGGTACTGGCGTTTGAGGGAAATTTTCCATTCTGAATCGAGGATATTCAAAAATAAATCTTAAGTTTAACGCTGAAAAGTCAGAAGTGGTACTATTCAACTAGGGCCGAATTCTCGAAAGATTTAACGTTGATCTTAACGGAGTATCGGTTGCTCCTAAATTGGAAACGAAATATCTTCGCTTCACAATCGGTGACTCCCTTAAAACAAAAAAAAGGCTCCTCATTCGCCATCTCCAGACGGCCAGTGCCGACGGGAGCACAATTTCTAATAAACTTCGTTTTAATTGCCATCTGCTAGTTAAATTATAATACTCGTTTGCGCTCCCAAATTTTATATACCTTCCACCTTTTTGCCTTACCTTTTTGACAACGGAATCAAAGCAACTCTGACGAATTTATTACTGGTATGCTAAATATCTTCTCCCCCCCCCTGGGCAAGTAAATCTTGGGTCAATAAGAGATATGTTATTATTAACCCTAACGCTGCTATCAGTAAATGCATTGAAGCTTATAAAAACGGAATTAATGGACATCTAAGTTCTCATTCAGCAGTCAATGAGTGAACTTGTTTGACTGCATTTAACCTAACGCATTGAGTGCTATGTAATGTTTTTGACTCTGTGAATACTCGTGATAGCTTGACATAACTTTAATTGATAATTGATAAGAAGGGGTTTCCTGCATCCTGTATTTTTTTGCCAGCATTTTCTGTTTTAAGAAAGTTATTTATTTGGGTGTAAGACGTGCCCTTTTAACGCATATATACATTGCACGCTGGGAACTAGCGTGGGGACATATAGTTCATATAGAGGTAGGCGAGTAGTCTTATTTTGATACCATTAATATGGGAAAGAAAGGCAGCGGTAAACGTAACCGAATTGAAGCGGATTCGACAAATAATTCTGATGGTAGCGTTCTCACTGATTTTCAGAGAACAAATGCTGAAAATATTATTAAAATACTGGAATTGGTGCAGTCATTTACATCTTAGAGGGGTTCGCTTCGCTTCACAGGATTCCCTGGGTGAAAAAAAAAAACATATTCGGAGATCTTAAACTGATACTGGAACCACGTTTCGGCCAAATATGCAGACGCCATTGTTGTCTTTGGTCGACAAGACGTCACTGCTTCGACAAAAAATATGACTCATCTTAAACTAACTACGTCAATGGATGGGAAGGACTGTTTAGCCCAGAAATGAGACTGACCACCAAAAAAGAGGAATTTCTTTCGTGCAAAAAAGAATAATTCCCGTACTTTCTGATTCTTTACGAGGCAAAGATCTGTGAAGCATCCATGCTAAGGCTGATGCTGACTTGGTTATTGTGCTTACTGCGCTTGGGTGTTCAAAGACGGTGGGCACTGTAGCTATCAGTAACGATGCCGACTAGTTGGTGTTTTTACCTCATCATGGTACTTCTGGGTACCACAAGGTCTACCTACACAGTGTTCCTAAGGGAACCACTTCCTATGCAACTTAGGACATCGAAGTCATTGTTAAAAAGATTGGGACTGAATCCTGCAAACTCTTCCTTTTGATCACGTGATTCTTAGCTGTGACACAACCTCCCGTGCACATGGACTTGGCACAGGGGTTGCGCTTAAACGGCTGAGAGGCAACGAACAGTTTAGGGGAAATGCTTCAATGTTCTCTCGAACTGATGATTCAAAAGAATAAATTAAAGCAGTGGGAGATTCTGTACCTTCTATATTGTACGGCAGGAAATATACTGCCAATCTTAACAATTACCGACACCGAGTCTTACAGAAGAAAGTAACAATACCTATAATTTTTGCCCTTCCCCAGGATCTACCTCCTACTTCAGCAGCAACAACATTTCAATGTTTTTGAATTTATCTTCAAGTAGAAGACTGGATTAGGTTTCAGAGCCCATTCCATTGATCCTGAGAATTCGGAGTGGAGACTCCGGAACGGCATGCTGTCTCCTATCCTCACAGATCTTGCAGCGGCACAAAAGAAAATTCTCACAAAGAAAATGGCATCGAATGCGTCATTGCTTTAAAATCTTGCAAGGAACTAGTTGCTGTAATGCTCAGGTTCAAATCGAAGATACAGAAGACGTGTGCATAATTAATTAAAAGAGGTGAATCTCCAATCTTTTTGCAATTTAAATTATAAATGATTTTTTGTTCAAATTAAAATGAATTATTTAGCTAGTTGTGGGAAGTTTATTATTGAATTCTAAGAATTCGGGGTGGTCAAATTAAGGGTGAAAAGTGAGGGGAGGAGGGTTAATAACATGGATATGAATTCTTTTTTGCATTAGCAGCCCAATTTTTTCTGTATGAATTCAACTTTGCGTAATGTTGCTCTCAGACCTATATTGAGATTTATCGGAGGGAGGGAACTGAAAATGAGCGTTTAAAGCAAAACAAATTGCGTATTAATGATCTACGTACTGGAATTACCTATTACCGACTTTCTATACGTGCAAATTAAGTTTTCTTTGAAGGTCGTAATTTTAAAAGAAAAGGCAAACACATTTCAATTTCATCTGGGCCAATTTTATATATTTTTTAGACAATGGCTTTTGGTTCAAATGGTACCAAAGTTAAAGCTGTTACGGTTTGTTTGACTGTACCATAACCTTATAGTAAAATTTTAATACACTAGAACCAACTCCCTCCTAATTAATAGTTTGAGGCTGTTCAAATTAAAATGAATTATTTAGCTAGTTGTGAGAAGTTTATTATTGAATTCTAAGAATTCGGGGTGGTCACGCTAAGGGTGAAAAGTGGGGGGGGGGTAAATAACATGGATATGAATTCTTTTTTTTGCATTAGCAGCCCAATTTTTCTGTATGAATTCAACTTTACGTAATGTTGCTCTCAGACCTATATCGAGATTTATCGGAGGGAGGGGACTGAAAATGAGCGTTTAAAGCAAAAAAAAAGCGTGTCAATGATCTACGTAATGGAATTACCTATTACCGACTTTCTATACGTGCAAATTAAGTTTTTTTTTAAGGTCGTAATTTTAAAAGGAAAGACAAACAAATTCCAATTTCACCTGGGCCGATTTTGGCCAATTATATATATTTTTTAGACAATGGCTTTTGGTTCAAATGGTACCAAAGTTAAAGCTGTTATGGTTTGTTTGATTGTACTATAACCTTATATTAAAATTTTAATACCCTAGAACCAACTCCCTCCCAATAAATAGTTGGAGGTTTTTCAGGGAGGATTATCGTTCTCCAAGAATTGCTGTACCCTTACATTCAATGTGACGTCAGATTCAATTGAACTTTGAATCAAAAATAGTTTCTTAGTAATAAACTGTTAGTGAAGAACTATTTTTGTTAATAAAAACTCAAACTATAAATGACTGCGTTTTGATTAAAATATATACGACAACAGAACTATTATGTATTGTCGCGGTTTTAGCTTATGGTTGCACCTGAAATTTTTCTCAAATTCTGCTTGTCTGCATATTCGTGTTCATACTGAATACCTCTATGATAGTTATAATTATCATGACCAATCTACAGAACTTCTTGGAAATATTCCTTATGTCCTTGATGTAGTTGAATTTTTTTGGTTTTGTACTGTTAGTAACAGCCTCACTGGTTTTCTGCATAGTCATCAAGTTGCCTGAAATCTCAAATGAAAGTAGTTTGAGAAAGGTTAGAAAGGTTTTGCCAGAAAGATAACAACAACTTCTCGTTGGTAAAAATGAACTTCGGTAAGACTCCATTTGTATTCAAATATTTTAGCCCTTTCTGCCTGTAAATGTAAGAAATGATAAAATAGGAAATATTGCTAAAATGAAATCTCTATTCTAGGTCCTAGGATGCCTAAACGTATCCAGAAAAAAGAAACTATTTTACACCCAAAAAAATCTTAGAACAATTTTCTGATTAAAATCCTCATCTTTTGTCTGAATACGATACAGAATGAAAGCCGAATCTAATTTTCAGACTAAATGGCAGTGACACAAAAAATATTGAAATGTATCTAGGGCTGAATAAAGATGTTAGAATAAAAACAGTTCATTGTCTGTAAATAGCAGCCAAACGACAGAAAAATACGAAGTAACTGATGACGCTATCACTGCAGCCGAAGATTTGGAAACAAATAAATGTCCCGTTGATACCAATGCAGTAATGTCAGGTGTTCCACTCTTTTTCGATTATTCAGCACAGAAACCCATTGATCACTTAGAAGAAGTAGTTTTAGACACTTCCACAGCAAAAGCAGTATTTGATGGGAAAGTGACTAATATTATAATTGGAATGGATAGTGAGGCATTAAATCGAGGAGAAACAGCTCCAGAACAAAAGAAAACAAGCAAGACCTCTGAGTACAAAAATGTTGCATTGAAAACAGCATCTGGGAAAGAATATACTTCAAGAAAACTGAAAAAAGTCATTCCAGAAAATAAATGATAAGCTGTTAATTGCAAGTGCAAGTTTGATTGCACCGAACTTAGTGAAAAGGAAAAACAGATCATCTTTGATGAGTTCTGGAAACTGGAAAGAGAAAAAGGGAACATGGATGTGCAAGGAGAGTTTATCTTGGCAAATATAAAAGTAGTACCGACCGAAAGGAAAATCGCTTGGACAAATTTTTGAAGTGATAAATCCTTCTTTTAAAGCTTCACTGTTCACAGCCTTAAGCAAAAAGTTTACAAGACATTTTATTTTTGAATCTGAGATAAAAGTTTGTTCTGAATGTTTTGAATAACATGTCACCTCTAGTCATCTCAACCGGATCGAAGGAATAGAATCAATCAAAATTTTCAAAAGATCATACCAAGTGGTTTTCAGTGGCTGATTCCCACTACCGTAGATATAACTCAACTAGGAAGTATTTGAGTTCAGACCTCAACCAAAAAAGATATACAATCCTTATACAGAAACATGCTAGGCTTCCAAACGCGAATCTGTCAGCGAAATCTATTACAGATAGATCCTGAAGTCCTTGAACTTAACCTTCCACAAGCCAAAAAAGTAAAAGTACTCTGCATGTTGTCATATTGATGCTTCAATTCTTCGAGTTTTTCGTCCGAAGGGTGAATGAATGAAAAACACGAAAAAAGAAAGAGTTGAATGTATGTGCTTCGCAAAACGGGCCGGGAGCAACCCACAATCTTGTTCCTATCCCATTAATGGATGCCATGCCGAAGAGCTACAAGACACCGATGCCATGGTCGAAGGAAGAATTCAAGGATCAAATGTACCTTTGCCACAATCTGGTTATCCCAGGAACTTATCAAAATTTTAAAGATCGTATATGATGCCAGTAACATTCAAATACCCAAGAAGAATCTGATATCGAAGAATATGAAAACTGAGAATAACAATCTTTTTATTCTTTTTCACATATTTTAAATTGAATAAATAAAGCATAGTAAAAGCTGTATCTGTATTCAGGCTACATTTTTGGTTTTCAATTATAATCGTAACTACAGAATAGCCAATCAGGTAAGAGTTATCATGAATGTACTAACACCATCAAATAATACGCCCGAATGTAGTTGCTTATGAATTTTCTAACAAAAATTCTGGTCATTTTTCTGATTTGTTGAAACTTCCTTACCATTGTTTTCCTTCTACTATAAAATTAAGATTTTGTCAGTTACGACTTTTGGCTAAGACAGTGACGGTGTGCTCATCTAAATCTGTAAAATATGCTCATTTTAAATCTGCTTATCAAAAACCATTAGAGTATGAAAATTGGAACAACTTTATAAATTGGAATTGAACTGTCCCAAAAAAAGTGTGGTTTTGGAGGAAATTATGTACTTACAATCAACTTGTATGAGAGCCTCAAAGCCAGACCAAACTATTTTTTTTTTTCAGAGAAAACTACAATGCACAATTTCAGCAATTGTTGTTGGACTTCCCTAACAAGGAATACGGTCTTGTTGGATATTATGTAATTAAATTCAAAAAGTACGAGAGCCCTAAGGCAAGGTGCAACAAGATATAAATTTTCTAATTTTTTCAGAAAAATTAGTATTTTCCAAGAAATTAAAAAAAAAATTCAGAGAAATTATAATTTTCAGGATACACTACTTAATTTTTAAAAAGTATTCGTTCGAATCAGTGTTTAAGATTTAGTGCTATCTTTAAGAAAAGGAAGATCATGCCAGAAAATTGCTCCATTCCCACATTTAAGCCCCCAAGATCCAGCTAAGCAAAAATTTTGAGGACTATCCGATTTATGATGTCATAGGAAATAATCAAACTCTAGCATTTTGGCCCATAAAACAGCAATTTCGATGGGAAGAGGTGAAAAATACTTTCTATCAAACAATTCTGAAGACAAGGTGTTTGCACAGCCTACTAAACTGTAGGCATTTCATTTTGGATAAGAAATAATTTCTGTAATACGAAGTAGGTTGATAGAGTTAAAGGAATAATAGTTAAAGGGAAACCTGGTATTTTTTATAGGTTTTTTTTTTAACAAAGAGGACTGCAATAGTAAGCGATCCAGTGGAAGCAACAAGATTCTATGCTGCGACTCTAAAAAAAAATCAAGGTTCTTCTACTAAAACCTCAGTAGGACAAATAAGCTGTCGTCCCTCCTCGGCCTATGATGTTGCCCGACAAAAAATTGCACTCCCTCCCACGAATTATGGACAAAAAAAATCTCAGATGATAAAAACTGCCAAAATACAGTTCAAGAGGTTGAAAAAAGCGTGTCAGTTTCGAATAAATTAAAAAACAAGGAATCGTAACTTTCAAAACCTTCCCCCCACCACCTTTAGTAAGAGAACAGGGAATCTCAGCCTTGCCGCATCCGTGCACCAAGTCGGAGCTAAAAGATTTTTATTTTGAGGATTCGATTTCGAGGTAAAAAATGGGAGTTACTTACGACTCGACCTTTTTTTTTTAATGGTCGTGTGCAGCTACTAGACTGGAGTTACGCATACCGTTTGACGCTGATAATAAATTAAATAAAAAAAAACAAGTTTTTTTTAACTGAAAGTAAGGAGCGACATTAAAACTTAAAACGACCAGAAATTACTTCGTATATGAAAGAGGCTGCTTCCTCATCAACGCCCCGCTCTTTACGCTAAAGTTTGACTCTTTCTCTCAATTCTTCTTTTTAAAACAGTAAAAAACTCTGGGAAAATAATTAGCGTGGGAGGGGGCCTAGGTGCCCTCCAATTTTTTTTGGTCACTTAAAAAGGGCACTAGAACTTTTCATTTCCGTTAGAATGAGCCCTCTTGCAACATTCTAGGACAACTGGGTCGATACGATCACCCCTGGGAAAAAAAAACAAAAAAAAACAAGAAAACAAAAAAAACAAATAAACACGCATCCGTGATCTGCCTTCTGGCAAAAAATACAAAATTCCACATTTTTGTAGATAGGAGCTTGAAACTTCTACAGTAGTGTTCTCTGGTACGCTGAATCTGATGGTGTGATTTTCGTCAAGATTCTATGACTTCTAGGAGGCGTTTCTCCCTATTTTCTAAAATAACGCAAATTTTCTCAGGCTCTTAACTTTTGATGGGTAAGACTAAACTTGATGAAACTTATATATTCAAAATCAGCATTAAAATACGATTCTTTTGATGTAGGTATTGGTATCAAAATTCCATTTTTTAGAGTTTTGGTTACTATTGAGCCGGGTCGCTTCTTACTACAGTTCGTTACAACGAACTGTTTGATTTCAGTAAAATAAATCGTCCTTATAGATATTCTATAAAAAACACGAGTTTTTTAACTGAAAGTAAAGAGCGACATTAAAACCTAAAACGAACAGAATTTATTGCGCATATGAAAGGGGTTTTCCCATCCTTAACGCCCAGCTCTTTCCGAAATTTTTTCTGTTGTTTTAAAAAGTTGGGCTGTGAAAAACAGTCAAACTTAAGCGCAAAGAGCGGGGCGTTGAGGAAGGGAAAGACTTTTTCATATATGGAATAATTTCTGTTCGTTTTAAGCTTTAACGTCGCTCCTTACTTTCAGTTAAAAAAACTTGTTTTCTTTTATTTAATTTCTGATCGTTTTTGAATTAATGCGGATTTTGAAAATTACTCAGTGAACCTGAACAATTAAAATGAAAGTTGCATATTAATTTTGCCTTTTTTAAACTAGAAATAACCTAATAGTAGCCTAAGTTTTGTTTTTCAGTTGTTAAAGAATGGCACCTGAATTACGAAGGCTGTTTAATTAGAATAAAACACCCTTTAAAAGTTTAAAAAAAGTTTAGCGGATGAGCAAGCTATTGAGGAGAGCAACCCCCCTCATATACAATATTATTTTCTGTTCATTTTAAGTTTAATGTTGCTCCGTACTTTCAGTTGAAAAAGCTTGTTTTTATTTAATTTCTGATCGACTTTTAAAAAACGATGGGAAATCCGGCACACCTTCATGGAAAATTCCCATCGTCCATGAAAAACTCCTCCATGGAGAGATCTTCCCACGTAACCCTCTCCCTTGACTCCTCATCACAAAAAAAAATCTCCCTGAAAACTTCTGTATACTTCCCAATAACCAATACTATATGCAAACAATGGGCAAAGTTCACAGCTTGCAGCCCTTCCCCCGGGGACAGTAGGGTTTTAAGTTATCTGCAAAGGCATAGTTATTAGATTAATCGACTATGCTGAACAAGGCGGCTATCCCAAAATTTCGATTAAGTGACTTTAGGAAAAAATAAACGGGGGAGGGGGTCTAGTTGGCCTCCATTTTTTTGGTCACTTAAAAAGGATGCTAGAACTTATTATTTTTGTTCGAATGATTCCTCTCATGATATTCTCGGACCACTGCGTCAATACGATCAACACTGGGAAGAAAAAAAAATAACAATAACAAATTCTTGTGGCAAAAATTCTAAGTTCCAAATTTTTGCAGATAGGGGCTTGAAACCTCTATAGTAGGGTTTTCTGATACGCTGAATCTGATGGCTTCATTTTCATTATGATTCTGTTACTTTTAGGGGGTTTTCACTCTTTTTTCGAAAATAAGGCAAATATTCTCAGGCTCGTAAATTTTGATGGGTAAAACTCAATTTTATGAAAATTAAATATTTGAAATTAGCACAAAAATTCAACACTTTTCATGTATATATTGGTATAAAAATTCCATTTTTAGCGTTGCGGTTACTATTGAGCCGGTACACGTCTATGTTCAGTATAATCATGAGCATCGATGCAAAGAGGGTTATTTTAGACGGCTAGACCAAGAGTTTAAATTTTATTTTATTTTTCTATTGTATTTAATTTTCATAAGTCTGAAAACATAAGAGAGTTAGACTAAAAAATTATTCTAAAATGAAAAAGGGAAAGCATACCACCTATGCAGAGTCCCAGGGAGGGTATTTCGTGATAAATTTGGAGGTATTTTCATTGTCGAGCCATGAATTAGATGAACCGACCACTCGAGATCTTTTTTATGCTCTTTAAAAATATAATCGTCATTTTACTCAAAAATTAGACGGACCCTTTTAAGATTAAATAAAAAAACTAGCTTTTTTTTACTGAAAGTAAGGAGCGACATTAAAACTTAAAACGAACGAGATTACTCCATATATGAAATGGGTTTTTCCCTCCGCAATCCCTAGCTGTTTACGCTAAAGTTTTTAATTGTTTTAAAAATTAGAATTGTGGCAAAGAGTCAAACTTTAGCGTAAAGAGCGAGGGATTGCGGAGGGGAAAACCCATTTCATATACGGAGTAATTTGTGCATAATAAAATACATAATAATTGAATGTGTGATAAATTAAAGGGTACTTATGTATTATACTGCCAAGGCTCAAGTTTACGCTGTGTGAAACTTGAGAACAAACCGGTTTTATCTGTCTATATTTAAAAACAATTAGCTTGCGCTCCGTGAGAAACAAGTGGCGGGTGACAGAATACATTTGAATTGTATAATTTGTGCTCTATATTCGCAAATTAACTAGGGGGAGCTAGGTTAGTTTAGGTCAGGTTACCCCCCCCCTTCCCTCACTAATGTGCAATCATATAGCCTAAATTTCTTTTTAAAGTACAATGTTTTCATCGCGTTTTGGTATTTTTCATTAGGATTAACCTAACTTCACTTCTTAAGTGTTAACGGTATAACAAATAAGTACCGATGAAAGGATTTTTTCCAGGAATCTTCACCATTTAAAAGTTTGTTGAATTTTACTTCGTTTGGCACGTAAAAATTAAGTACTTTTCTTTTTCCCTGAAAATTCTATTTTGCATATAGCCTTTTATCTTCAATTGTATTCCCCTCCTCTTCCTCCTCCCTTCACCATTACTATTCCGGTGTCCTTCCCCCTGGAGTATTTTTGGCGGGCTTTCATACTTGATTGAGTGGTAGAACTGCGGTTTAGGATCTTTTTACGGTCTAAAAAAGTTGTTAAGTAAGTGAATGAAATTTTACGGATTAGACATTCTGCTAAAATTAGGCATTGGATTTTTTTTAAATGCCTAGGCCTATCTCCATAACTTCTAATGCTTGAGCAATTATTAACCCTGTCAGAAGGATGATCCTGAGAGAATTGGTGATTTCTCTTTTCATTATACAAAGCTGTATATCATAGCCGAAAGTAAAAATTCGGTTATTATTTGCAAATTGTTTTCTTGTAAATTTTTACACTATTTTCAGACTCGTTTTTGTGCAGAAGGCGGGTCTTCATTTCTTACTCTGCTACCTGATATCTGTGTTTAAAGACTGATCAAACAGTTTGTGGTAATCAACTGTAAGGAACTCGACTAACCAGAAGCCAAAACTCTAATAAAGAAGAACTATAAAAGGAAAAGGGCCATTTTAGGTCGTTGTTATCCTTCGTCCTTACGGAGAAGATTTTGCTTACTCTATTTCTTTGCAAATGAAAGTGAATATTTGTCCGGATCTCGCACAAGTAGGCAAATTCTCTAAAAACTGTTTATTCTTCAGTTGAAAGAATCTTATAGGGACTGGTAGCTATCATGGTGTACATACAGTTAAAGTAGGTAATGAGAAAGCTGAATGCGGAAGATTAGCAGCCTAAGACAGCCACACGACACTGTATCAGTAATCTTCTGTTTATTTTGGGGGTTAGATTAGGGCAAAACTAAAATCACAGCTTCATGATTCATGTGACTGCCTTGTCACTTCCTATTCTACCAGAAAATCGAAAGGTGCTTCTAATAGTTGTAATATAGTGATCAATAAGGATCAAGCAACGGTCGGTTTGACATTATTTTTATAATACCAATAGTATCGGAGTGTTCAACTCCATCTATAAAGTAACAACAGTAAGCTATATGAATGAATGAATGAATGAACGACTGTATTTAAAGCCATTTTTCAGGCCGTATACATACATATATAACAACAAACAAAATAAATTATGTAACAATCGACTTTCGAATAACAAGACCCTTCCGGACAAAATTTGCCACTGCTACTATATTTATTTTCGACGTCGACTTAAAAGTTCCAAGAAGGGGCTCACGACCACTCACTCTAAGAAAGCTCCCTCTTAGCTCATTTAGCCCCTGACACCTGAAAAGAAAATGGTCTAGCCCGTCAAGATCACCGCAAATTGGGCAAGTATACCGCATTTCCGGGTGACACCTACTTTTCCAAATACTGTGAAGAGGGAGACAGTTTGCTCGCACCTGCATCCAAGACCTCAGGGATTCTTTTGGAATCCCTAATTTAAAATATAACTCTTCACTATAATTTTCTTTCACCTTATAGTAAGAACTTAAGCTTTCCGACTGGCTAAGGTCATTCCACCATTTCTGAATTTCTTGGTCTTCCAGCCTTGTTTGGATATCTGACAGAAATGCTTTATGATCTGAGATTTATCTATATACAGTATACTTGAGACTTTTAATACTATGCTCCACTAGCAGTATTAGAGTAAAAATGAGGCAGTACTTTTAATAACATGGTACGTATAAAATTACGGAATATGACATTTATGGCTAGTATATGACTTGCCACCGAATTAGATTACATTATTAATTGTGATTCAGAAAGCTGTAACTGGAATCTACACTAAGTTACATTTGTTATTTTTCTGCAAATTTCACATATAAAAATACTTTTTACTCAAAGCAAAGCTGTCAAAACATTTATTCTTTTAAAGTGTCAGAGGCCTTAAGAATTCTGCTACTGACAGCTTTTGAACTTTTTGTACACGTGGTAAACATTTAAAAACTGTACAATCATGTTTATACATCAAAATCATTGAAACACCTAAAAAATGCAAAGAGAAATCAATATCACCGAAAGAAGAAAGTAAAAGCATTTTCTGACAGTTTTAGAGATTTTATTTGTAAAGAGGAGAGATCAAATTTCAGTGTTGTGGCTTAGTCCCTTGATCATGATCTCTGGGACCTAATGCAATTAATGGGTAACTAAGACAAGGTCTAAGACACCTTACTGAGAAAGTTACTTCTAAAGTGTTGCCGGACCGAATTTCAATTGTTTTAGTTCCTGGTATGCCATTTGATGTTTTATCTAGTGTTAGGGCCCTGGGCTCTGATTAACAAACATAAGCTAGATATAGAATGAGTTTGCAGTTGCTCTAGTCCATCTTAGTTATTAAAGGATTTTTTTTCTGGGGACGTGAATTAACGAAATGCCTGGCTTACAGCCCTTGTCCTGATGAAGACTGAAAGGAGGTTGACATCCCCAAAGACCTAATTTCTGGACCTTTCAACAAGGATGAACAAAACAGATCTTTTAAAATTTTGATCGAATATGTTTTGAAGAATGACAGGCTTTGGGGGGGGAGGACTCCCATTTATTTTTGACTCTTAAAAAGGGTGCTAATACTTTCCACTTCCAATCAAATGAGCTCCATCCAATTCAAAGCTTATATGACAAACCGTTCCTTAATAACCTCGCATACCCCGGGGAATAGCTTACAACCCTTACCATGGGCAATGGGAAAGTATGTCCACCTAAGGACATTGTTATAAAATTTTTTGACCATTGGTAAAAATTTGCCTATCTTACAATTTCGATTGAATGTGTTTCGGGAAAAGAGGATGTCAGGGAGTTTGACTCTTAAAAGGGAGTCAGAACTATACATTTCCAATCAAATTACCCACTTCTAAAGGTCACGGTTTCCATAAAGCCTTTATATATACCCCTGGGAAACAACTTACAACCCTTACCTCCAGACTCTGGGGGTTCTGTCAGCCCCAAAAGCCTTATTATATGGTCTTCGGACTATTTTGACCAAATACCTATTTCAAATTTCTATTGGATGCATCTGTGGAAAATACAACGTGGGGGAGAAGGTGGCTGCCCTCCACCTACTTTGACTCATAAAAAGGGCACCAAAGCATCTGATTTCCAATTAAATGAACCCACTCTAGAGTTTTTACGACCAAACTTAAAATCCTTGCGCTGAGGGCTGTGTGGGTTGTCATCCTTAAACACATAATTTCCAACCTTTTCAACTACGCTGAACAAAATGGCTATCACAAAATTTTGATTAGATGTGTTTTGGGAATTGATGGGCGTAGGGACGAGGGGCTTGTTGCCCTTCAATTACTTCTGACTAAAAAAAAGGCACTGGTCCTTTTAATTTCCACTCGAACGAGCCTTTTTCGAAGTTTCTACGACAACAAATGGCCATCTCAAAATTTCTATCGGATGGATTTCGGGAAAATACGATTTATAGGGGGTATCCACCCTATCATCACTCTCAGTCTTAAAAATGGCACTAGAACTTCTAGTTACCGATCCAAAGACCCCACATCGAAGTTTATAAGATCACCCTTTCTATATAAACCTTATATATGCATACTTGAATACTTACAACCTTTGGTCCTAGGGTTCTGGTGGGGGGGGGGTAGGAGTTGTCTTGCTTAAAGACATACTTTTGAACTTTTCAATTATGTTGAACCAAGTAGTTCTCTCAAAATTTTTGATTGGAAATGTACGGGGAAATGGTGGGCGTGGTGAGGGGGGTTAGTTGCCCTCCAATCACTTTTAACTATTAAAATGGCACTAACCTTTTTAATTTTCAATCAAATGAACCCATTTTGAAGTTGTTATGACAACCTCACCACTTAAGAAACAGGAGTGTGTTGTTGAGGATCCCCTTCTGAAAAATCATAAAAGAGTGTCAGTTCCCTAAAAT
Organism: Artemia franciscana; assembly: GCF_032884065.1. Lineage (NCBI taxonomy): Eukaryota > Metazoa > Arthropoda > Branchiopoda > Anostraca > Artemiidae > Artemia > Artemia franciscana. The sequence goes on along the minus strand of NC_088869.1, from coordinate 4,422,427 downwards.
CGCAACTTTTCTGTAAATACTAATCGAAGATAACACATAAAACAACTTTTTGTTAAGAATAAATTAGCAAGAATATTTTTACAAAGGTTGTACAGAAGAGAATTACTACAATGGCTTTCGCTATGCCAAAAGTTTACTATAAAAGCAATGAAAAAAAAATGGCTAGTTTTATCTTTAGGCGGTTATATTAGTTAGAATAGGCCGTTAGGGAGTCCATTGAGTGTTGGACCCTAACATTTATTGTCCTTGTAATAAACAAGATGTTCTTTAAACACTAACAACAACAAAAAGAAGAGAGCCTGGAATCTTGACATTCTGAAAAAATTAAACAATTAAATTTAAACTCGTTCTTTTTCTACCAAAAAACGACTCCCTAGCTGTCTCAGGTAATCTTTTTGCTTCATTTCTTATTATTCAAGGAACCTTCCAGGTCACGGATCGAAACTTTTCTTTTGTATGGAGGATTTCAGATCAGACAACATATGCTGAAGGGATCCTATTTTTTCCAGTCGACTAATAACTGAATCTGCATTATTACGCCTGATGTATTTCCCTGCTTTCAATAAAGAAATGGTAAATCCAGTGAACCCTCAAATCTTGTTATATCATATATAATTAAGGTAATATGCCTGAGGAGTCCTCCGCCTTCGATTTTAATGAGATTCCATTGCAATAATACCAAAAAAACTACCGTGATCAGATAAAAGGAGATGTTTTTTTTTTATTCGACCATTACTGTTTGTGCGAACATTGTTGATAACCTGCGAGTTTGTAAATGTGGCCCAGGTGGAGTAGTTGTATATATAAATATATATATATATAATATATATATATATATATATATATATATATATATATATATATATATATATATATATATATATATATAAATATATATATATATATATATATATATATATATATCACTGTTTCCACTTACAATGTTTTCAAACCCATGAAATGCTGGTGGTAATTCCCTAGAAATCCATATTTTCAATACCGAAATTTCTTGAAGTTTCCACATTCTTCGACTTCTTTCTAAGTCAGACCTGATTATGCTGACTTTCAAAAGCGTTTGTTCAAGACGACGAATTTTACAACTCAGAACCTTTTACTTGTAACAAAATATTTTCTTTTGATATTAAAACAATTCTTTGTATTTATCAACTGGTTAGGTTCAGTTTTTATTCTCAGATTATATGGGCCATATGAATATATTTTATTTATTTTTTTTTTTGCCATTATTTTTCCTTCTCTATTACTATTTTTGCAATACCCTTATTTTTATTTGAATTAGTACAAAGGATGGACATGAATCTGGTTTGTTGGATATGAATGATATCCAACCAATTGCTTTTTCAAGCATTATTTTTGTTTCGCCTTTTTCTTTATATTGAGTTATGCTTATGTTAATAATTTTTTTTGAATGTTTCTCTAATTTATAAATAACTAATAATTCTAACAACTAATTTTCCAAGGAGGGGGGGGGGTACACACCTAGAGCCGTCTCCTAGAAGTTTCTTTTGGGATTGCCGCCCGGTGAAAAAAAAACACTAAATTCTTGAAAACATCACTAGATCAGCACACAAATTTCTAGATTATTAAAGAAAATCACTAGTTCTGCCAAAAATCAATAGAATTATAATACGGTTTATCAGTCTAATGAATAGTTATTTTGTTTCTTTACCATGTTCTATACAGGCGCGCGAATGGGAAGGGTGTAAAATTACCCTCTAGATATGGAAAAATACCTTTAGAGTGGCATTTTATTTTTTCTCAAGCAAAAACTACCCTTTAAATTATGAAAAATACCCTTTCGCATCTTTATGCAGAGAATAGAATAAAATCCTTGTTTCCTCCCTGTATTTTCCTGATTTCGTACCCTGGGTTTATCCCCTGATTGAAAATTGTTTATTGGTGATCTAATCAAAAATTTTTTTTTTTACTTTTCTTTTTCCTTGTCCATTCAAAGCCCCAGTTTTTTCTCCAACAAATATGGGAATGATTTTTTTTACCCTAGTTGAGCTAGTATAATTACAGGACACGAGCGACAATTTTGAAACTGACTTTTAATATTTTTAGGAAAAAAAATTGTCCCGCCTTTCACAAATTTTAATAAGCATCAGTCTTATCATTCTTCAATAAAAATGATCCAAAGAAAAGGTTTTGTTGTCCCAATGTATTTCCGTTTATTACTGAAAATTAATTAAAAAATTTTTTCCAAGAAATAAGTTTTAAAAGGAAAGTAAAGATCTCCACTAAATCAAAAATGAGTCAAAATAGAATGAAATAATCTGCCAAGCGCAAAACTTCAAAAAATCAGTAGTATCCCCTCTCTGCTTTTAAGAAGACAGATAGGGGGTAAACTATTAAAGCTACTTGTCCCAATATATTTTGTCCCAATATATTTCCGTTTATTACTGAAAATTAATTTAAAAATTTTTTTCCACGAAATAAGTTTTTCAAGGACAAATAAAATATGTAAGGCATATATAATTCTTAATTACTTACATTTGAAAATTGCTTGTTCATTTTAGTGCCTAAAAAGGGTGTAAAGTCTGGACGTACTATAGCAATACTACTCTTTATTACTGTTATTATTTAATATTTTATTTATTAATCACACATACATGTATATATATGACATAGACCAATGGGGAGACGAGCTCAAAAAACTAGGCCTAGACAAAGATATATTAACAAATTACACTACAATACAAAGATAAACATGGACAGCAAAGATACAATAACACAACAATAATATGAAAGTAGCAACTAGCCTAGGATCTTTCAATATTATTTAAAAAATTAAAAATTTCAATATTATTAAATAAAAATTACTACTAGAAGACACCTGAGAGGCCCACATTCACCCGGAGCAATAGACCATTCAAATAACTTTTTAAAAAGATTCTTATTAAAAAGATTCTTAATTAAGAATAATCTTGAACTAAATAATCTTTAAGTTGCCTTTTTATTAAATGATTAGAGGAAAATTTATCAATAAGATCCTTATGCGCATCCCAGCATCGAGCTATTGACATAAACGAAGCGAATTTAAATCTCTCAGTACTATACATGTCAATGTAGATACTCATGTTTTGTCGATTTTTATAATTATGTAAATGTTGTGATTGGGAGAACAAACTTTGATTGAGGCAATATGACGGTAATTTCTTAAAGTCATAATTGAATTTGAAAACAATTACTCCAAAAGCCAATTACTGAGAAACTGGAAGTAAATCTAGAAAAGTACATAAAGATGCTGTAGAAGACTTATTTGGAACCTCAATAGATGATGGAATAAAAAAGTTTAAGGATTCTCAGGGCTTTACCTTGTAAAATCTGGATTGGTTTAATATGGCTTTTAAATGTAGATAAATATACTAGAAAATAATAATTAATATTAGTCTGAATCAGAGCAAAATAAATACTTCGTAAAGCAGAGTATGGCAAATAAATCTTCAACCTTGGCATTAAACTAGCATACCTTGAAATCTTAAAGCGTAGATTTTAAATGTGTGTTTTAAGAAATAAGCTTTCGTCAATCACAAGTCCAAGTTACTTTATTGTTTTCACCCTAGATATTGATAATAGATACTTTGAAGAGGTAACTCGGGTAATTTGAGGGTAGATATTTGACTCTCTACCCTAAATTATGAAATTAGTTTTCGATAAATTCAAAGCATTAAAATTTAAAGAACACCAATTAAGAATATTGGAAAATGCAGTACCCAGTTTTACCTCCAACTCCTCGTCGTTCCTCTCAGAAATTGAAACTGCCATATTATCCGCAAAATGTGCGTTAAGACACAGAATAGTAAAAGCGTTGTGAAGATCATTTATGTAAATAATATGAAAAAAACTTCGTTTTCTTAAAGAGTTAAAGAGGCTGCGTCCCATAGTCGAACCTTAAAACGTACAGGAATTAGGAGAGGCAGTTGGGGGGCTGCCACCCCCCAAACCCCCCACTTTTAAAGACTCTTTTGTACAGGTTTTTTGTTGTGGGGGGGACTTCATTGTTACTAATTACTAGTTTCGGCGCAATGGTTCTCCTGTCCTCTTGTGTTTAACATTTTTCGAAGTTATTCCATTATTCATTCATTTCAATTTTTTGTTAATTAAAATAGGGCCTTTCCGAAGCCAAGAGCGGGGGGTTAGGGGGCGGCAGCCCCCCACAACAAAAAACTTGTACAAAAGAGTCTTTAAAAGCGGGGGGTTTGGGGGGCGGCAGCCCTTCAACTGCCTCTCTTAATTCCTGTACGTTTTAAGGTTCGACTTTGGGACGCAGCCTCTTTAACTCTTTAAGAAAACGAAGTTTTTTTCATATTATCTCTGTACATTTTTCTACAATCCATGGTGGATGTAATTTAATAATTCCTGTACTCCTCGTACAGGAATTAGGAGAGGAACTTAATTTTGTGACTTTCAGCCCGATCGGACAACGTAAAAGTGAGGGTGGGGTTGGGGGGTCGAAACTTTCGGGGGGTTAAGATTTTCCTACGAAACTTTCAAGGAAACTTACTCGGAGAATTCCGCATCGAATGAGTCTTCGTACACCCAGATCCAATGTCGGCTGTGACCTGTAGGCGTGACAGAAAAAAAAGAATATGAAAATTAAGTGGCTATGCGTGGTTTCTGGAAAACAGGGACGCCGTTATCGGACCGAGCTGAAATTTCGCGGGTAAGCTCCTGGGCCCTAGGGGACCTTAACTTGTGAATTTCAGCCCGATCAGACAACGTTAAAGGGGGGCTGGGGTTGGTGGGTCGAAACTTTCGGCCAGATTTTCCCCATGAAGGAAAAGTCGGAGGGGGATGAAATTTGGCAGATTTCTTAGTTGGAGCTCGGGCTACGAAATGCATCCCTCCCCATCCCTCTGCGACTACTGAAACCGAAGATCGCTTAACATTGTCGTCGTTCGCCTCTTTATAGAGGCACGAGTGTGCCTCCTTGATTTAAAAAAAGCAGAGGACCTCTGACAGAGTCCTGAGGTCCCCAATCTTCAAAGACTGAGGTACAGGCGAAGAGATGAAATTTCCTCCATCTAATCATTGCTTTTCTTACCAAGATAAGATTTAACTAGATCTTACGACGGTCCTCACACACCAATATTATTTAATTTACAAAAAGAATACAATGGGATATTGTATCGAATGCTTTTTGTAAAACCTAAATATATTGTTGCTGGAATTTAACTTCTATCTAAGCATTCATAAATATATTGGATGAGAGCAACAATAGTATGATCGGTATTGTATCCAGACTGGAAACCAAACTGGGAATTTGTGAATAAATTAGACGATTTAAGAAAGTCATAAGACCTCTTATAAATTATAATTTTATTTTTTTATAATTTTATATTTATAATTTTATTTATAATTATAATTTCATAAATTCAAAATATCAGCCACTTTCTCCAATTTATTTGTAGTCGATCCATCTTCTAAACTAATAACTTCAGGAAACTTAGGCTTCCTTTATTTCTTATAAAATAATTAATTAAAGACCACGTTTTGCGGGGAGGATTTTGAACTTTTTCGAAATACTTTTGATAATACCTATGTTTCGACAATCGAATCAATGTGGTTAATTTATTTTTAAAAATTCGAAAATTTTCAATATTATAATCAGTTCGAATCTTTGACTGCTTTTTAAATAACTGATTTTTTTTCAACTGATATCAAAATTCAAGACGTTATCTATGGCCTTATAGGAAATTTTTTTCTGCAAATTTTGTTCGTAATTCATGGGCAACTAGAAGACAAATTTTGAAATTTCTTAGAAAATTATCAGTTGCCATATCTGTATCCTCCATGGATATAACATCCTGCCAATCCACCAGTCCAAGGCTTTTATTCAGGTGCTTTAATGTTATTTTATTTATTAACTGCACTTGACGTTCCTTACTTACATGCAGCATTTTATAATTAAAACCTAAATCTGAAAGCAGCAGGAAATGATCTGATATATCACTTAAAACAGCTAAATTTGCTTGAACTGGTAAAAATGAAAAATATTATCAATGAGAGAAGCAGAAATAGGTGAAATTCTTGTAGGTATCAGGCAAGTAGGAAGCAGATACGCAGAAAAGCAAGACGACGATAACTCAACAGAAGATTCATTTGAAGCTCGTAGAAGATCAATATTGAAATCTCCGGAAAGGATAACATCTTTACTTTGAAAATGAGGTTGATGCAAAAAAGCATGGAGTTTAGAGAGGAAAGACTTGACAGGAGAAGAAGGCGGTCGGTATAATACGCAAAAAAGTGTTTTATATTTTCTTGATCATTCATAATTTAAAATTAACTAACCCTCACCCAAGAAGTCTCGTAGAAGAGGTTAAGGTGACAATAATTCGCTATCTACCCCAAAATAGCCTGACCAGGCGCGATTTTAAAGAAATTTTTTGCCTCTGGACAAGTAAACCATGTATGGCGTGCCCTATGCTGATGAAATTTGATTATAAAGAACTTCGTAATATAATCCTGCGTAACAGTTAGCTCCTCAAACGGAATAAAGATATTTTTGTAGCCCAGACTATACATATTTAGAGTGTAAGGCACGTCAAGAACTCAAACCGAAATTGAATGAGGCTTTGTTGCGTGGAAAGAAAGCCAAATAAAGAGGGAAAAACATCTTAACTGAAGGTCAAAAATATTCGCACGACCTAATTTCTGTGGAGATAGAATGAAGGGCTGCTAAACTCAGTACTGTACCTAGTTCACAGACCCATCAAGCTAACTCTCAAGTTCCAGGAGGTCCAAACTCTCAAAGTGTGAGCTTTGGAGTCAGCATCAGCAAAAACGAGGCTTGTCTTAATCAAAACACAAAATAGTTACTCGCAGAAAATCAAAGCGAAGATTAGACACAATTACTAGTCATAAAGATGCTCCCAAAACTGGAATTCGCAGTGTGCGCAAGAATAGTACTACTGATAGCGGTGGTGAAACTATACAAGCTGAATTGAGTGGTCTGAATTAATCTTTAAAAGGTTGGGGCTGACAATATGAATGGTGAGGACTAGGATCAGTGTGGTTGTATACCCTTTTCCACTGACAGTGTGTTTAGAATTAGATGCTGAAACATTCAAGGTTTTAAAATGAAAAATAATTTAGTAACAACATTTAGGGAGTTAGATACAGTTTATGTGGTAGATTCTTGGTATAATGCTGAGGGCGATCTGCCATGCCCGTCCTTAAGTAATTATTCCTTCTTTGCAGTGAACAGAAAAACCTCCAAGAATAACCGGAATTACGGTGGTGTAATTATATCTTTTTGCCAGACTTCATTTTCTTCTGCGATTTGACTTGCCAGCCAATCTGAGAATATAGTGAAGGGTAGATTAAATTGTGAAAATACCTTATTTATTGTTTGTTCTGTATATCTTGTGCCTCGAAATAGTTCATAATCGTCTGAAGATATGTGTTGATGCGAAGATACGCGATGAAGATACGCTTGTGTTGCATGAAGAAACGCGTCTTATAAAACAGAACTTTCGGAGGGACCGTCTGGTTGCAGCAGGTGATTTTAATGCATATACTTCCAATTTATTAGAAGTAAAAACTGATTTTCTTTTTAAGATTAGAATGCAGAAATCCTACTGGAGGTCTTCAGGATACCAAAGAGTAGTGATGACTTGTCTAGGTGAATAAATACATGGGGATAAATTTATTAGCATACGGTGAAGACAATGGATTAGCAATTTGTAATGGAAGATTTGGCAAGAGCAAAGGTATATATGAGTAAACTTCCTTCTTGAGGGAAAACCCTAGTGTCATTGATTATCCATTGGTAGATGTGGAGTTTGGTTCAAGTTTCTTGGATTTTGAGGCTCTCCACGTGCTTGGTTCAGATCATTCTTCGATCAAACGTTCTCTCCAAATTAGTTGGGTATGTAATTTGAATTATCTCCCCCATGTTAGCTATAAAATTCAAGCCCAAGTGGCAAAAATGTTGCATCAGGATTGGTCTGAGGAAGAAACTAAAATATTTAAGGCTCGATTTTATTCAGAAGATATTTTGGACCAATTAAAAGGTTTAAGTGACAGTTCTTTGGACCCCAATATAGTTACAGTCTCACTCACGCAGTTTCTCCATGAAGAGGTAGGCATGAGTCTTGAAACCAATACCACCGAAAATGGGTCATTTCGATGATGAGTGTAAACTCAGCAAGGTGAGTAAACTACTAGCTTATTAAAGAAAACAAAAAGTACTGCTGGGTCAGAGGAAAGACATGAAGCCCCTACTAGTATTTAGATTAACACGAAAACAACAAAAGTCCTTAGTAAAGACTAATAAACTTTTATAACAAATTAAAGAACAAGAAAATGGTTTTCAAACCTACAAATCGGCCAGCATGAAAGAACTCTGGAAGTCCTTGTGTGCCACATATGACAAGCCAAAAGTGGTTCCAGACGCTAATTCCTGGCCGACAAACTACAAAAACCTGGAGGGTCACAAAGACTAAGTCACCCTACCCATTTACCTGCATGTGTATACCGAGTCGATTGATTCAGCAGTTGGTGAATTCCTCCTCCAAGAGCACTCTTACCAGCCCATACACAAGATATCAGAGAAAGAGGTGAAGAAACTTATTAATAGTCACTGTGGAAGATCTTTTCCAGGTACTGACGAATCCTCTCAACTACGTATAAAATGTTAATAGGACCCCTATTACTAATTCTCTTAAGTTTGTTCAATGCAGTCCTAGTTTCGTGCAAATGACCAGCAGTGTGGAACTTGTCGGTAATAAAGCCATTATTTGAAAATGGTGACCACATGAAGAGAGAGAGAGAGAGAGAGAGAGAGAGAGAGAGAGAGAGAGAGAGAGAAACAATTTACTTACAAAAATAACTCTTACATCATATTTTAACAATCATCGGTGAAACCCATTGGGTTGTATATGATGGTTGTTTCCATCCTTATAATCTACTAATATATATTCACACTTCATGTCTAAATAAAAAATCACTAAGAAAACTCAGTTATGATTGCCCAATAAGCCCAGTGCTAACTATTAGTAAGTTTTTAGAAAAGGTTTTGGATGCTAGATTGGGATGTTGGCTTGATAGGGGAAATATTATAAGTGAGACGCAAGGAGAATTTCATAAGGGATACTCAACAACAGACTGGGTTTTCATACTTAAATCTTTCATGGAGAAATATTGTAGGGGAAAAGGTAAGCCCTATGTCGCTTTCCTTGACATTGAGAAAGCATTTGATAGCATTGATATGCCCATTTTTTTTTGTTATCTAGTTAAGATATTGCTACCTAGGCCATTTATCAAATTGTTAATTAGCATGTATGAGATTACTTATTCCATAGTTAATATTGCTAAACAAGGAGTATTTAGGCCATTCAGAAATTTTAAAGGAGTCCGTCAAGGAGTCGCACTGTCACAAAAAGTTCTTCCATTTATACATTAATGATTTGGAAGAATACATTGAACAGCGATGGAACCTAGCCATCTCACTTGCGAATACTCTATTTTCTTGTTTTTACTTTTCGTTGAGGACACGGTTTTGGTGCCCAAGTCCACCGAGGAGCTTCAAACTCTCCTGGATTTAGCTGAAGCTTAACTTAACTGAAACTTATTAGCTAAAACTTGGATTTAGCTGAAACTTAGAAACAAAGAGATTGAAGCTAAATGCATCCAAGACCGAGATTGTCAACTTTCGTAGCGGTAAACCCAACGGACAACATGTGTTTTTCCATTTATTTATAAGGATGAGTCAATAAAGGCAACAGATCTAAGTACTTCGGATTTGTGTTTGTAGCAAATGAGAAGTCGACCGAACCCATGAAGTTGATGATTTCTCATAGAAAAGCAGCTCCATGTGCTCTACTCCGGCAAAACACAAAACGGGAATTAAGAATATGAAGATGCATAAGCACCCTTTTATGACTAAGGTCCTACCAGTTGCCCATAATGCCTGTGAGTTGTGGAGGGCCACTATAGTGAGACCATTGGAGTCTCTGTAGTATATGTGTTTTAATAACTTAGTTGGCTTGAATAATAAATTTTAGTAGTTTGGTTCTTATAGCTGACCTGGGTTTTCCAAACTTGCATCAAACGAGGATTATACAGATGATCGAGTTTTGGTTACAGGTACTAAATTTGCCAAATAGCCGTCTAGCGAAGGTGACTTGTAACGAAATGTTGAAATCTCCTAAAAAGGTAGCATGGCCAAAACAGGTTAAGCCCTGCTGGATAAAGCTGGTTTCTCATGGGTATGGAACGAAGGCCTAGGTCCTGATTGCAAACCTGATGATTTCCTTATATTGCTGGATTCGCAGCTTTGGGACCAGATAATCGAGGCTTGGCTTACTGATGTTGAGAAGAAAGTTACTCTAAGGTTTTGTAAGCAGATTAAAGCAGTGTTCGGAGAGGAGTTTTACTTTAGAGTGAACTTACCGTGGAGAGCGATTAAATCTTGGCTGCAGGTACAAGTAAATTGTGTGCCATTGCGTAGGGAACACTGGAATTCCTACGATTTGGTTGGTCTGGGACGTAAGTGTGCCTGCCCCCTTTATGGGATTATGAGGATAACCTGGAATATTTTATGAGTAATTGCCAAGGTTTGGAGAATCTAAGGAATAGTTATTTTTTTCGGGGCGGGGGTACACCCTGACTTCCAGACATCTTGGAGACATCTTCTAGAGAACTAATTATTGCGTTTGAAGGTTTTATAAATAATGTTTTGAGCCATGGAAGCTATAATTTCAAAGTGTTGAATGCTACTGCCTGATTTGTTCAGTTTATGCGCATGTATATATACTTTTTTTTTCTTTTTGTCTCTTTTTGTATTTTTCTTCTTTGTTTATTTGACCACTGGTTTTTAAATACACATATATGTACAACTTATATGCGTCAAATGATGTTGAACTCTGTCTGGAACAAAAGTATTATTGCAACGACCTCTATTTTAGCTAACTCTTTAATGATGCCACAAGTGCCAGCTCCTTTATCTTTTTGAAGTTTCTTTAAGGTACATTTGATCCCCACGGGAGAAAATTTGTTGGGGTTTGGGGCTAGAGGAACTTCTGAAGCAGGAACAATAAGCTCCGGTTCAATTCCAGTTGAGTAGCCTATCAAAGTAATTATACCATAGACCATGACTTTCTGTCTGATCGCACACGGCTTCTCCATTCACTACTGTAAAACCTGTGGATAGCATGGTCTATTGACCAGTAAGTTCTCATAGAATTTTGAATATTGCACCAATGTTGTTCTCTTGGCCAGCTTGGTTGAGTTCGGTGGCTTTTTTTGTACTATGGAAGGGAACAGTTGTTTTTTGCTGAGCTGTCCGTCGAGTACCTTATTACTTAGCAATCCTGCTCACTGTCTCTGCCTAGTTGTTTTAAACGACTGGCTGCTTATCCGCTGTTTCTTCTTTCGCTACCTCGAACCCAAACCAGCTGCCGTTTGGACATTTTCCTGGAAATTATTCCATGTCGGCTCACTTTCTAAACACCACAGGAGAGTCTTAAGACGGTTAAAGAGCATATACAATTCTCAATCCAAAGGATACTGCTTTAGTTAAGAGGTATCTATATTTTTGGGAAAAAAGGAGTTACTTTTATTAAACTTCAGCTGGAGTTGACTTTTTCAGAAAAAAGACAATGGTCAGCTTTGCTGATCTTGTCACCTCTATATGAGTGGCGGATCTGGACAGACGAATTCGGGATTTTGTTTCTGAGGCCAACCTATTTTTCTGGACTAAACCAATTTTAAGATTAAATTAAGATTAGATTAGATTAAACCAAGTAAGATAAGTGCAAAATCTTTGGATCGCCACATATCTGTGACAGAGGTGCAAATTTGTTTTGCCAATAAATTTTAAAGGTGATGTTTAAGAGATTTTTCATTAAAAGAGTATCTATTCCTATAGTATCTTACCCTTCAACCAATCATGCAATATTCAAATATATGTCTGTGGGTGATAGATCACATAAGCTTTTCTTCTGTTTTGTTTTTTTACTATGACTATTTCAGTCATTAGTTCCTATTAGAGCAGTATTAATCAGCTATACATAATCATACAGCATCAAATACAAAGAAGCAATTCTTTAGCATTTACTACATTTATTCTTTCTCGTTGTGTCATGGGTGTATCCAGATCCACTTGGTAGGTACAGTGTTTCTCTTATTGCCAAAAATATTTTTCTTCTTACCGAGAAAGACTATGTTTACAAGCCTGCCGGTACAAAAAATGAGAGAGAGGAGAGATCTTTACTCGAGATTTTTTCGCGAGTTTTTTTCACCAAGACTCAAATGAAAATATGACTCATTGTTCTAATATAAAATTTAACGGATTACTGCTTCCTGGGGTCAATGTACCTCTACTGGCATGCATGCGAATACTCCTTGAAAAAAGATCTGTTCATAGAAATGATAATTCCATTTAAATGACCACTGAAATGATAATTCCATTCTGAACTTTTTCAGCTCCCCCTCCGATGTGTGAACCACCTCCCACTGTTATTAGGAGGGGGCTCCTTTTAGGAGGCTACTTGCAAACGTTTGTGTGAATAAACCTTTGCGGAGATGAGAACTATTCTCGAAACATTGTCTTACGAGTATTAAACTTGAATTCAACAAAATTGGGGTTAGAAAAGGGATTAGTAACCCTCGTTCACACCTAAGAAAACGTTGAGTCAACATCTCGTAGTATCAAACCGTAAGCAAAGAGCAAGCCTTTTCAAGAGAAACCGAAACTCTAAAAAATGATTTTTCATTGTAATAGATGTTAGACATAAATATTTTATTTATACTGATTCTTAACATAAGAAATCTATTTATTTAAAGTTGCTCATTAAAATCTATTATTACGTGAAGATTTGCATATTTTGGAAATTGGAATGAGGGTCTCCGAAAAAGGGTGAGATATCTCTGAAAAGGATCCAATAAATGCAACCTGTGTGAGTGGACTAAAGGCAATGTCGGCAAAATTTAGAATTTCTCTTTGTTGTTATGAAGTGCATGAGCATTCAAATGATTAAAGAAACTATTCAGTATATGAGGGCTGCTGCCCTTTTCTAACCTCTCACTCTTTACTACTCGCTCCCACTCTTTTACTCATTCTCACCATTTTTAAACTCAAGTTCAACTTTCCGTCCCAGTCCTTCAGAAGGACTGCTGAAACAAAAACATCTTTAAATTGCAATACAAATTTTTTTTAGCAGTTTTTTAAAAGTTTTTTTTCCAGTGTAAAGCGAGGGGTTAAGGAGAGGACAGCCCCTCTCATATACGAAGTGGTTTCTGGTCCTTTTAAGATTTGATGTTGCTCTTTGCTTTCTTTTGAAAAACCGTGTTTTATATTTTGTTTCACATGGGTATAGAACTGAAGGTTTCTTTGGCCGGAATAATATTTTGATTTGTATAAAGTAAATACCTCAATCAGTGCAATGGGGAACGTGGCTACCATCCCGTCCTCCCTCCGCCTTCATAAGTGTTGGCTTATTGCATCTCTAGCGACTTGCAATGATTCAGGATTTCAGGAGTATAGCCAGAGGCATCAATTCGGGTCGTGTTCAGTATGGTCATTAATGATCAAATAATTATGCAAAGCCATATAGCGATAAATACATATTCCGGACATAATCTTTGGTCGCATATCTGAATCTAACAGTTTGAAAACTCTTTGTTCTGTGGAACTTCTGTGGGTCCTAACCCCAAATCACAGGGTTCAGTCCTATCCGCTTCTACTACACAAATTTGGATAAACAGCACTTTGCCTTTGAAATTTGGAACTGTACATTTCTTTACTTGCACAGAAGGGGAGGACCATCCCAAAAAATAATATTTGGAGCCCCATCCAACCTAAAAAGGAGGAAACTTGAAGCTTACAAATTACTTTCTGCACTTTAGGCCCCACCATAGAAATTTTTTATGATAGAATGAGCGTTTTCAGGGCTAATTTTACCGAAGAAGTAGTTGTAAAAAAAAGAACGATTCAATAAAGAGGGAGTCTTTATATAGATTGGAATGGAGGAGGAGTGTGTGTAGCTGTTTTGGCCTTAAGTGGGTTGGTGCTAGGTAAGTTTCTAGTAGTAGCAGTAAATGAACCACTTTTTAATTCTAACAATTTTTCAAGCAGTGAAAATGAGTTTTATTTTCTATTTTATAAGTTCTATTTTATAGTCTTCCTTTAACTTCTTATATTTTTCTTGTAATCTGCCCGTTTCTGGCTATTTTTCAAACCATTGCGATAAAAAGGTCAAACTTTAGCGTAGAGAGCAAGGGGCTAAGGGAATGGCACCCATTTGCAATTTCAAACATATTTTGCTTTTGCTAAATTCTAACGTCGGTCTTTATTTTCACTTTGAATAAAATAGTTTTTTAAAGTTATTAAATAAAAAAGCCAAGTTTTTTTAACTAAAAGTAAGGAGCGACATTAAAACTTAAAACGAACAGAAATTACTCCGTATATGAAAGGGGCTGCTTCCTCATCAACGGCCCGCTCTTTACGCTAAAGTTTGACTCTCTCTTTACTTTTAGCGGGGCGTTGATGAGGAAGCAGCCCCTTTCATATACGAAGTAATTTCTGTTCGTTTTAAGTTTTAATGTCGCTCCTTACTTTCAGTTAAAAAAACTTGTTTTTTTTATTTAATTTCTGAAAGTTTTTGAATTGATGCATGTTTTGATTTTGGCTCTCCACAGATGAATAATTAAAACGAAATTTGCATATTTTTTTTCGGCTAAATGGCTTTCTCAGAGTTTTGATAGAATAACTTTGAGAAAAAAAACGGGGGAGGAGGCCTAGTTGCCCTCCGATTTCTTGGTTATTTAAAAAGGCAACTAGAACTTTTAATTTTTTACGAATGTTTTTATTAGCAAAAGATACACGTAACTTACAAATTAGCTTACGTAACGAACTTTTGTATTCTCATGTTTTTATTACGTATATGAGGGGGTTCACCCCCTCGTCAGTACCTCGTTCTTTACACTAAAGCTTAAATTTTGTCCCAATTCCTTAAGAATGACCCCCTGAATCACAAAGGCCGTAGAATAAATAGTTGAAATTACTAAAAATATTTTAATGTAAAGAGCGGGGTATTAGGAGGAGGTGAGCCCATCATATACGTAATAATTTCTGTTCGTTTTAAGTTTTAATGCTTCTCCTTACTTTCAGTTGAAAAATTTTTTTCATATTTATTTTTTCATTGTTTTTTTTAAATAATGCTAGAAAATCCTGCGCTCCCTTCATGAAAATTTTCTTCCCCCACGACAAATTCCTCCAAGGAAAGTTCCCCCAACATATCTGTTGGCAGCTCAGAATTGTGATCCGGTGACTATGGGAAAATAATTGGCGTGGGAGGGGGCCTAGGTGCCCTCCAATTTTTTTTGTCGCTTAAAAAGTGCACTAGAGCCTTTCATTTCCGTTAGAATGAGCCCTCTCGCAAGATTCTAGGACCACTGGGTCGATACGATCACCTCTGGAAAAACAAAAAAAAAAAATAACAAATAAACACACGTCCGTGATCTGTATTCTGGCAAAAAAAAATGCGAAATTTCACATTTTTATAGATAGGAGCTTGAAACTTCTACAATAAGGTTCTCTAATACGCTGAATCTGATGGTGTGATTTTCGTTAACATTGTTTGACCTTTAGGGGGTGTTTCCCGCTACTTTCGAAAATGACGCAAATTTTCTCAGGCTCGTAACTTTTGATGGGTAAACCTAATCTTGATGAAATTTATATATTTGAATTCATCATCAAAATGCAATTGTTTGATGTAATTATTTTATCAAAATTTCATTTTTTAGAGTTTTGTTTACTGTCGAGCCGGGTCGCTCCTTACTACAGTTCGTTACCACGAACTGTTTGATAGCAACTGATCATTATCAGGATGTTTGCAAAATTTACAGTCCTGTTGAATTTCAAGAAAAGAAAAATATGATATATATATATATATATATGTATATATATATATATATATATATATATATATATGTATATATATATATATATATATATATATATATATATATATATATATATATATATATATATATATATATATATATATATATATATATCTATATATATAAAAATAAGTTGTCTGTGTGTGGATCTGTGGATGGATCAGGTGACGTCATGTTTGTCCGCATATGACGTCTGAATTATTTCACACTAATACAAAAGAAGAAAAAAACTAAAAAAGGTAAAAACTACAAAAAAAACTAAAAAGAAAAAAAAACTAAAAAAGCTAAAAAACTAAAAAAAAACTAAAAAAAGGTAAAAATCTAATAACTAAAAAAAACTGAAAAAAATAAAAAAAGGCAAAAACTACCAAAAAAATAAAAACTAATAAAAAAACTAAAAAAGCTAAAAAAAACTAAAAAAAGGTAAAAAACTAAAAAAAACTAAAAACTAAAAAAGAAAAAAACTAAAAAAAAGGAAAAAACTGAAAAATAAAAGAGAAAAAGAAAACTAAAAAAATATGAATAAATATATATAAAAATAAGTTGTTTGTGGGTTATGTCTGTCTGTCTGTCTGTCGAGTGACGTCGTGTTTGTCTGCATATGACGTCTGAATAATTTCACACTAATACAAAAGAAGAAAAAAAACTAAAAAAGGTAAAAACTACAAAAAAAACTAAAAAGAAAAAAAACTAAAAAAGCTAAAAAACTAAAAAAAACTTAAAAAAGGTAAAAAACTAAAAACTAAAAAAAACTGAAAAAACTAAAAAAAGGCAAAAACTAAAAAAAAACTAAAAACTAATAAAAAAACTAAAAAAGCTAAAAAACTAAAAAAACTAAAAAAACTAAAAAAAGGTAAAAAAACAAAAAAAAACTAAAAACTAAAAAAGAAAAAACTAAAAAAAGGAAAAAACTGAAAAATAAGAGAAAAAGAAAACTAAAAAAATATTAATAAATATAAAAAATATAAATATAAATATAATATAAATTAGCAATCAACAAAGCACCGAGACACAAATGACGACCGGGACACAGGGAGTATAAATGACGACCAGGACATAAGTAAAAAAAAAAAACTAAAAAAACTAAAAAAATGGTAAAAACTACAAAAATACTAAAAACTAATAAAAAAACTAAAAAATCTAAAAATCTAAATAAACTAAAAAAGAAAAAAAAGAAAAAAGGAAAAAAATAAAGGAGAAAAACAAAACTAAAAAACGAATGTATATACAGACCGGGACACCGGGATACAAATGACGACCGGGACACAGGGAATATAAATGACGACCGGGACACAGGGACATAACTACAAAGGGGACGCCGGGGTGCACAGGGGGATATATAAATGACGATGGCGATTCAGGGAATGGTCGATTAGCAATCACCATCAACAAAGCTCAAGGGCAATCATTAGAATCATGAGGTATAGATCTGAATACGGATTGTTTTCCCATGGACCATTATATGTTGCATGTTCAAGAGTCGGTAAACCTGACAATCTATTTATATGCACAGACAATGGGACAGCAAAGAATGTTGTATATTCGTAAGTTTTACGTAGTTAAAAACATATATATATATATATATATATATATATATATATATATATATATATGTATATATATATATATATATATATATATATATATATATATATATATATATATATATATATATATATATATATATATATATATATATATATATATATATATATATCTATATTCACAGGTGGGACATAGGGACACAACTACAATGGCGCGTAACTAATATGGCGCGTAACGACTTACGCGCGCGGGGGGGCTTGGGGGGGCGCGAAGCGCCCCCACCAACTAGGTGTTGGGGTGGCGCGAAGCGCCACCCCAACAGCTAGTATATATATATATATATATATATATATATATATATATATATATATATATATATATATATATATATATATATATATATATATATATATCCTTATATTACGTTGCAAAGCAGCACTATCACTGTCGTAGATTTGTAGATTTTTACTCCCGTTTTCAGGGGGTCTGTTGGTAAAAGCTGTACAGAATATAAATTTAAAACTTTGATCCCATTTGAAAATGTAGGGATGGAAAAAGAAAGTTTCTCTGAAGTGTGGAAATGTCCAGCAATTTCCCAGAAAAAAAACTGGAGTGTTTTTCTAGCCTACTAAATACTTCTAAATTGAACAAATAAAAGTATTCTAGTATAAATAGTGACCTTTTGGAAAATCTTCTCATCTCAGACCCATGTAAAAAACTTGAACTATCTCTTTGAGACACAACACTGAAAAACAGTGTGGCTTCTATATGAATTTTTTTTTTTACGAGAGCTGATTTTAAACTCTTAATTGTGACTCTGCTTTGGTTTGGATTTCACATGCATTTAAAGCTTTAGCTCGACCAACCACACCATAAGAGGTTGAAATCATATGTAAATCAAGAAAAAGCTACTGTGGGCATCTGAAGGAGGTGTTAAAACCATCTAATAATCCATTGAACAATCTGAGTCAAAATGGCAATTGCTGACCAAGGAGGAGGAGCCATTTAAAATTCACAAAATCATCCCGTTGAAGACCCGTGACCTGACAGGGTTCTTCGTCTGACAGTGTTCTATCAAGTTCGATATCACAGATTTAGGGGCCAAGTCTTAGCCACATAGAGCCCCACTGATCTGACAGATGAGTTATACATGCCTATAACCTTCGGGCTAGGAACATAGGACGGTCTCCAAATGGGTTTTAGTCTTCCCACGGCAGAAGAAGGTTCCACACTTCAGCCACCCAGTTCTGCTGCCAATGACCCTTTCTTCAAATAACAGAAACAAGTAAGGTGAAGCTAGTAACAACTTCAACCTGGGCTGTACAAACAATAGTAAAGTCTAGGAACTTAGACAGGCCTGGAGACTGCACGGCCATGAGCTTATTTTTTGTTAATTTACTTTAAGAAAAAATTGTGTAGATTTTTCTAGCAGTAGATGGAGAGCCTCTGTCTACTATTGTATGTAGTTGGCAACGATGACTAGTTCATCTGTGAAATCTGTATCAGTCAAAACTCGATCTCCAAAATAAAAACCAAAAGACAAGCAATTGGTTATGCCACTCACAACTTGATCTATGACACAATTGAAAAATTGGAAAACAGTTCAGGAACGATTCTACGATCTGTTTTGGTAGTAGACACTATGCTCCATTTTCTAACTTTAATGTCGGTCTTGCTGTCATTGTATTGCTTTTCGAACAATAAGCAGTATTTTGTCGACAGACCAGTAGAGCTGAGTATTTGCCATAGGGAGAATTAAAGGCAGCCCTGAAGTCCACAAATGCTGCATATTCTTTTCTTCGGAATTCTCTAGTTTTCTCCTCCAATTCCCTCACAGTAAAAAAAGAGCTCAACAATGGACTTCCTAAGAATAACTTTCGGATTTGCTTATTTCTTTGCAGGATTTTCCTACAGCAGTAAAGCAGAGTCATTGCAACGAGCTTTCCAAGAACTGAAAGAAGGTTAATCTTTTTGTAATTCGACCATTTGCTCTTACTAGTGGCAGCTAGTGGTATACCCCGGATCTTATTCATCACGGCATCTACGATCACAGGCAATCGGACTTTTGAACCGTTTAAAATTGACTCTCCATAGCTCGAATCTCGATAACCCGAAATCTTCGATATCTCGAGTTACTTTCAATCCTCTTGGAAAACCCTGTTCAAATCGAAAATACAATGCATACCTCAAAATAGCTTTGCGGTTATAATTTACCTCTGTAAGTAGGTGCAACCCAAAACTTACCTCTATAAACAGAAATTCAATTATCATTTTACCTTCATAAGTCAAAGTTTAGGTATATATCTTGAAGTTCGGTGACCCAGTCATTAGACAAAAGGCTGGACATTTCGCCAAATATTTAGGATATTATAATTTTTACAATTATAATTTTTAGGTAAGTAGGGGTTGGCTCAGGAATTTTGAACAGAGGCACTATAAAACGTTCAAGAAAAATTGTGGCGAGACAGCGTGATTGGACAGCAACGATTGTGACGAGTGGAAGAGCTCGTTAAAAAATATTTTGAAGTACTAATCCAAAAATATTCTGCTGATAAAACAGCTTTGTAATTCAATAGCTTCCCTGATAAAACCTATTAATCTAAAGATGAAAAATGTCACGGTGACAAACACAGTAAATAAAGTTAATAACAAAAATAAAGTTAATAACAAAAAATAAAGCTAATAACAATTTTATTAGCAACTAATATGAAAGGTTCAACCAAGTTAACGTCCTTTGTGAAATATCTTAAATGTTTTAAAGGAGTAAAGTTCAATGTCTGTTCAATGCATGCCAGATAAAAGGCCGTGGGTGAATGATAAGGTTTTTTTTCCTGGCTAACTCAATTAGATGAAACTATGGATTTTGAGAATCTGTGGGCATTGCAAATATTACCATTCTTCCTCCAAAATGAGTTAACGTGAAAATTTTGCCGGCCAAAACAACATCCTTATTGCAGCCACCAGATACAGGAATAATAAATACTTGAGGTGGTCATAAAATGTGTTCCTGGCGTTGAAGACGAAGAGCTGTGCAATGTCAACCTCTTCTAGACCATGCGTTTTGTCAGCAAATGTTGGGGTAACATAACGAGCTAAATTAGTGGATATCAAACAGTTCGTGGTAACGAACTGTAGTAAGGAGTGACCCGGCTCAATAGTAAACGAAACTCTAAAAAACGGAATTTCGATACTAAAAGATATATCAAAAGAATTGGATTTTTATGCTGATTTTAAATATATAAGTTTCATCAGATTTAGTCTTTGTCATCAATAGTTACGAGCCTGAGAAAATTTGCCTTATTTTGGAAAATAGGGGGTAACACCCCCTAAAAGTCATAAGATCTTAACGATGGTGTGATAAATCACACCATCGCATTCAGCGTATCAGAGAACCCTATAGAAAAAATTTCAAGGTCCAATCTACAAAAATGTGTTTTGTTTAAAAATGTGTTGCGTGTTTATTTGTTTGTTTGTTTGGTTTTTTTCCCAGGAGTCATCGTATCGACCAAGTGGTCCTAGAGTGTTGCAAGAGGGCTCATTTGAGAAGTTCTACTGCCCTTTTTAAGTGACCGAAAAAATTGGAGGGCACCTAGGCCCCCTCCCACGCTCATTTTTTCCCAAAGTCAACGAATCAAAATTTTGAGATAGCCATTTTGTTCCGAATAGTCGAAAACCATAATAACTATGTCTTTTGGGATGACTTACCCCACACAGTCCCTGGGGGAGGGGCGGCAAATTACAAACTTTGACCAATGTTGAAGGGAAATGACGGTTTGATCAATTAATTGATCAATTAATCTTGAAGGGAAATGACGGTTTGCTACTGCAATGTTCCATCCTCATGTTCAGAGCCAACCATTTGCATGCAGGAGGGTGAGCCACGCTCCCTCTCATAGCCATTGTGCTGATAATTTGACAGATCAGATACAAAGAATGAAGTAAATCCAAGGGACCTGGGAAGATCAATTTGGGGCTGAAGAAAAGTGATGGATGTACAGAAAATAATGTAAGCCTTTGCAACATCCAGTAATGGTTTATCTGTTGGATGGTTCATTTTCTGGACTAGATTTTTGGCTCTATTATAAGCGTAAGAAAGCAGTTCTCTTTAAAAATATTTTTTCAACCGCTTTCTTACGCTTAGAAGAAAAACATTGATCTTCTCTTAAACTTTTATCTACAGCGTCTCTAAGTCTAAATACAGTAATTAGAGTAAGTAATTTACTTCTTTCACAAACTAAGTCAATTTTTGTATAATTACCACACTCTTATCACTGATCTTATGGACGGGTTTAACCCAAGTTTTCCTAACATCGCTAGGTACTTTCTTTCTTTGAAAAATCACATTGAGTAATTTAGTCCCAACTTCATAACCACCATTCTTAATAAAAAGATACTCATTTACAACATTATCAGTACATGGGACCTTGTTATTTTAAATTCTTGTAGTACTGTCGCTAATTCTTCCTCATATAATAAATATTCTTTTAACATTCAAAGTGCCCCAAAGTTTTTCATTCTGTTCTATATCTTTTCCTGTAACTCTCATGGTTTAGCATATTCTAAAAATATTATACCACATTTCTTTAACTTTTTCGTTATCACTAATTGTGGCTCCGTTCCTATCTTTAACTGACTAGTCCAAAATTGTCAATTCCCTCTAAATTTGTTAGATTGCGGGAACACTATTTTACTTTTATTTTGCCTGGCTCCATCTTCCAGATCTTCAGCAATTTTATCCATGGCCTCCACTTGGTGCCTGTTTTCATGCCATACACCACTAAAATTACCATTGTAACAGGTCCTCGTCCTATCTATCAAGCTTAAAACATTTTCACTAATATTCCTAGCTGCGTTTCAATCTTTCTCCCCTAACACACAATCAGTGACTTCATAAGCTATCTTCCTAAGATTATTAAATCCATTTTCTAAATTGTCAAATTTTCAACTCTTAGTTTGGTGTTCAACCGTTCCTGCAAAGTTTCTCTCCAGCTCTCATCCTGATGTCTACCAGCGTCATAGTTTCCTGGAGGATATTCACTCTTCTTTATTTTTAGCTGCAGTTTAACCCTAGACACCACCAGGTTGTGATCCTTAATATAAGCATCAGTAACAGTACTCCTGCATACTCTGTTACCTAGACATCTCTGGTTGTGGTGCCCTTGTCAGCATTACCTTTCTTGAAAAAATATATGTCGATGCCTGCAATACTTGAATCGTCAAATTTAGAACTATCAGTTCTTTTAAATTCCTCGGATTTAAGCCCTTCAACGTCAAGAGGCTTTGTAACTTCGCTTCATCGCTGAGGAGCTTTATAATTACTTTCAACAGCCTAGTAGTCATCTCTTACTCTTTTTTCCTCCTTTAGAATTGTTCTACGGAGCTCTCTTTTCATTCATCAGTTTTTAATTTTTTTATTAATGACATTGTTCTCGGCCTTTGAAGCCATCCACGTGGGATCAAACACGTCAATTTTTCTGGGGCTTTTATCCCTAAGGTCACAAAGAAATTGACATACAACTTCATTTCTACAGACCTTTATTTTTTTGGTGCCTTAACTAAATAGCTGCATATTGGAAGTGCAGTTGGGGGAGGGGAGATGTAAATGCTAATTTTAAGGAATATATTCAGTAAATAAAATATGATTCCGTTCAATTTTTTATCTATTTTTTTTTACTGTTCCAAACGCTAAGGGCTTAAACTTCACATTTCCTGTTTGATTTACTCTAGACAGCACGGTAGGAGTTAGCCAGCTCTTTTGTCATCATGGCACCCTTCCTAGCTGAAAGATAAAGCCTTTTTAGGCTAGTACTTGTAATAAAGTTAAGTCTGATAAGCAGCATGTCTCCATCAGCATTAATAACTTTAGTTTTCTAGTTTGTACCTGCGTGTTATCCAAAGGATTCGTTCATTCTAATGGGTAAAATAATTCATCTGTTTCAAAAAATTGCTATCATCCACCGCGAATAAATGAATTTGAATTTCAAGCTCAATAAACAAAAAAGAGGACAAACAAAAAATAATTGTTCCAATTATTTAAGAATGACTCCTGAATCGCAAAGAACGTTTCATGAGAATAAAAGCTCTTTTAAAAGTTCAAAATAAAACTTTAGCGTTATAAGCAAGATGTTGAGGAGGGGGCAACTCCGTATTATACAGAATGATTTCTGCTCCTTTTGCAATATAATGATGTTGTTGCTTTCAGTTGAAACAACTCGTTTTGTTTTTCTTACCAAATTTCGAATCGTTTTTTAAATAGTGCTGGGAAACCCAGCTCCCCCTCCATGGAAATTTCTCTTCCCCCAAAAACAATTATTTCACGGTAAAATCCTCCCCAATAACCCATTTTTCTCCTCTACTAGAAAACTTCCCTTGAAAAATGTCTGTATACTTCCCAATAACCGATGCTATGCGTAAACAATGGGAAAATTTGCTGTTTGTAGCCCTTCCTCCAGGAACTCTGGGGGTCAACTCATACTCAAAGGCGTAGTTATTAGACTTCTTAAATCCTGACAAAGAGACTTTCTCAAAATTTTGATCCGGTCACTTTGAGGAAAACATGGGCGTGGGAGGGGGACTAGCTGCCCATCAATATTTTTGGTCACATAAAAGGGGGACTAGAACTTTTGATTTCCGACCAAATGAGCCATCTCCTAATCTTCTGCAATCACTGGTTCAACACGATCATCCCTAGGAAAAAAAAGAAAAACAAATAAATAAACAAACGAATAAACACACATCCGTGATCTTTCTTGTGGCAAATAATGAGAAATTCCACATTTTTATATATAGGAGCTTGGAACCTCTACAGCAAGGTTCTCTGGTATGTTGAATCGGACGGTGCGGTTTTTTTTAAGATTGGTTTATATTTTGGCGGTGTTTCCTCCCTTTTTCAACTAACTGCAAATTTTCTCAGGCTCGTAACTTCTAATTGGTAATACTAAATTTGATAAATTTTACATATTTTGTAAAGGTATCAAAATTTATTTATTGCTATTAAAGTCTAGTTTTAGAGTTTTGGTTACTATTGAGGCACATCGCTCCTTACATACAGATCGTTACCACAAGCTGTTTGATACAGCAGCAAACGGGAGACAAGGGAAGAACAGGTTGAAACATGGCCCGAGAGGGCAGGTTGAAATATGGCCCGGAATCTCATGGGGAACAAGATTAAGAATATGGGGTGAATTTAATCAACAAATTAGCATTATCATGGAATTAGAAGAGTAAACTTATCATGTCCAAGCTCAAAGTATCTTGTGCAATATCATTGAGGATGCTCAATTGCTCATTGGGTCCCTCATTAAATTTCTATTGCAATTTTAAACCAACGCATCGTCATTGACAAATTTCAATCATGACTGAGAAAAGCAGGACCCAACAAGGAATACCTTGTTGTACTCCGTTGTTAACAGGGAGAGTATTGGATAAAAAAATTCAGATATTTAACTATTTATCATCTATTTGATAAAAAGGAGGTAACCAACATCCCTAAGGAAGAATTGATATTAAATTCAGCGTTATGTTATTCAACTAAATATTGTGGTTGACAAGATCGTATGTTGAACAAGGTAATGGGAAAAAACCAAAAACAATAGAGGGGTTAATGCTATTAAAACTTTCTAAAAACCATAATTCTAGCTGTAATGGTGTTGCTTTGCCACACCACAGCCACACCACAAGAACGGGTGTGGCTTTGCTTCTTACTGACTCGGCGACAGAAGTTATGGTACTGGCTCTAATTTCAAAGTATTTACTTCAAGAAAAGGCACAGTAGCAACTCCATTCATAATATCCGACGGCATTGATATTAGAGTGAAAAAAGTAGTGGAAAAAGTAGAGGTAGTAGTTCACTAAAATATTCTTTTGAAACAAAAGAAAAATCCTATCTGCTGATTTTATTCTGTCAAATATTGAGGCTGTGCGAATTGTATTGAGTAGATAAGATAATAATCATACCAACTACAAAATAATAGAAGCTAATATAGATGAATAAATTAATCTTAAAACCAGTAGAAATCAAAATGAGTACTCAATTCAAACCCATAGGGAACTGGAAATGCCACAAACAATAGAAGGGCTAATGCCCTCTAAGCTTTCTAAAGGCCGGAGCATCAGTCGTGCGTTACTGAAAACGATTTTTATGTCGAGGATCGTTTTGTTTTATTGAGCTTTAGTGAATGCCCTATCCTTATATGGTATACTAGATAATCAAACAGTTCGTGGTAACGAACTGTAGTAAGGAGTGACCCGGCTCAATAGTAACCGAAATTCTGAAAATGGAATTTTTATACCAATAGTTACATCAATAGAATCGCATTTTGATGCTGATTTTAAGTATATAAATTTCATCAAGATCAGTTATACCCATCAAAAGTTACGAGTCTGAGAAAATTTGCCTTATTTTAGAAAATAGGGGGAAACACCCCCTAAAAGTCATACAATCTTAACAAAATAACACCATCAGATTCAGCGTATCAGAGAACCTTATTGTAGAAGTTGCAAGCTCCTATCTACAAAAATGTGGAATTTCGAATTTTTTGCGAGAAGACAGATCACGGATGCGTGTTTATTTGTTTTTTTGTTGTTTTTTCTTCCCAGGGGTGATCGTATCGACTGAATGGTGTAGAATGTCGTGAGAGGGCTCATTCTAACGGAAATTAAAACTTCTAGTTCCCTTTTTAAGTGACCAAAAAAATTGGAGGGCACCTAGGCTCCCTCCCACGCTCATTTTTTCCCAAAAATCACCGGATCAAAATTCTGAGATAGCCATTTTATCTACCATAGTCGAAAACCTAATAACTATGTCTTTAGGGACGATTAAGTCCCCCCTAGTCCCCGTGGGAGAGGCTGCAAGTTACAAACTTTGACCTGTGTTTACATATAGTAATGGTTATTGGGAAGTGTACAGATGTTTTCAGGGGGATTTTTTCTTGTTTAGGTGGGAGATTTGAGGGGGGGTTACGTGGGAAAATATTTCCATGGAGGAATTTCTCATGGGGGATCAAAATTTCAATGAAGGGGGCGCTGGATTTTCTAGCATTATTTTAAAAAACAATCAAAAAATAAATATGAAAAGTTTTTTCTACTGAAAGTAAGGAGCAGCATTAAAAGTTAAAACGAACAAAAATTATTACGCATATGAGGGGTTTACCTCCTCGTTATACCTCAATCTTTACGCTAAAGTATTTTTAGTAATTTCAATTATTTATTCTACGGCCTTTGGGATTCAGAGGTCATTCTTAAGGAATTGGGACAAAATTTAAGCTGTAGTGTAAAGAGCGAGGTATTGACGAGGGTAGAACCCCCTCATATACGCAATAAAAACACACGAATATAGAAATTCGTTACATAAGTTAATTCGTAAGTTACGTATATTTTTTACCAATGAAAATGTTTGTAAAAAATTAAAAGTTCTAGTTGCCTTCTTAAGTAGTCGAAAAATCGGAGGGCAACTAGGCCTGCTCCCTCGCTCCTTTTTTCTCAAAATCTTCCGACTAATTGCAATTAATTAATATGCAAATTTCGTTTTAATTATTTATGTGTGGAGAGCCAAGATCAAAACATGCATTAATTAAAAAACGTCCAGAAATTAAATAGAAAAAAACAATTTTTTTAAATGAAAGTAATGAGCAACATTAAATCTTAAAACGAACAGAAATTACTCCGTACATGAAAGGGGCTTTTCCTCCTCAACGCCCCACTCTTTACGCTAAAGTTTCTTACTGTTTTAAAAATAGAGTTAAGAGAAAGAGTAAAACTTTAGCGTAAAGAGCGGGGTGTTGAGGAGGAAAAGCCCCTTTCATATACGGAGTAGTTTCTGTTCGTTTTAAGTTTTAATGTTGCTCCTTACTTTCATATAAAAAAACTTTTTTTTAATTTAATTGGATCAAAGGAATAACGGTCACGTACGGGAACAGCATTGCTGCGGTTAAGTTTTGAAATGAGATTAGTAGCTGGTTTTATATTAAATCGGGCGTTAAGCAGGGTTGCGTCATATCCACGTTTATATAGATCATTTTGACAGACTTTGTCCCAAGGAGCACACCAAAGACAATGGGAGAACACGGGAAAAATTGGGGCAGTAAAACTCTCCTAGACTTAGATTATGCTGATGAAGATGTTAGCAAAATAAATAAATTTTTAAAGATATTACAAATCAGGGTGCCAGAATAGGTTTTGAACTAGATCAATCAAGACAGTCTGAGACTAACCTTGGTAGTGTCATTAATAAAGACGGTGTGTGGAATGAAGATGTGATAAGCTAAATAGACAAAGCTCAGGGTATTTTTTCTCAGTTAATAAAAGTTCGAAGGATTGGAAGACAATTCTGCTAAACATGATTAGAATATTGGGAGATAAAGTGAAAATTCCAAATTGACCTCTGAAGTCGTTCTATAGATGATATCGATGGAACTTTAGTTCCACTCGAGGTGAGATAGTGACGTAAATTAAAGACAGGATTTGCATTACAGCTATGAAAAAACGTTACTGTAAGATCTTGGTAGAAACCGGAGGGATCTAATTAAAATTTTTAATGAGTGTTTGTCTAGAATAAGGGACTTCGGATGTATGTTTAGTATGTTTGTTTATGTATCTCTAGTATGTTTGCAGTATGTATGTTTAGTGAAAGGGATAATATTACCAACACTTTTTTGTCGCCTAGATGTTGGTTTGTCTAAAAAGAGTTGCCAATTTTTTTCAAACGCTTGAAACTTATATCCATAAAGTATTCGGTCAAGGAGACCCTTATGCCCAGAAAACCTTGAAAGAAAACAGTTTGACCCGCAAACACTAGGGACATTTTTGTTCATTACAGTTACTTGACAATGGATGTTTTTGGTCATTTCTGACCCAAAGAATTATACATTCGGGACACGCAAAACGGTAGAATAAATTATACCTCTAAAGTACTCTAGAAAATAACATAACATTCATTCTATGGCTAGTGGTCCCTATGCCAAAAAAAAGATTGGAAATTAATTTAGAATGTATCACTTTGTTATTTTTTTTTAGCTTTGATAGGCTTGTAGCTTATACATTATGTCAAAGATCCAAAGTAGACCTCCATACAACAAAATATTTCGCAGATCGGTTGTATCAATATGTGACACATAAAACTTGTCAGACAAACTTAGTTTTCTTATTGTAGCTTAGACTTGAGAGGCATGTAGAAACAGTTTTTTTTTAAGGCAAACTTCTTTTGTATCTGATGAGCTAGTAACTTACTGGGCATGTGTACCTGGGAAAGAATTAAATAGGTTAAAATTTGTTTTTCTCTGATTGGTATTTAACTTTAAAAATAAATGAACTAGACGAAGGGCTTTAATATGGACAGCAAATTTTCAGAAAAAACATCGTTACGTCGATTCTTGGTCCAGGAAATTAATTTTTTACGCAAAATATGCTTCAAAATTTCAGGTCATGAACTTATTTCAATTGTAATTACAGGACCGAGGAGACCTCAAAGAAGACAAAAATTAAGGAAAGAAACATGCTAGAAAAAAATATATGCAGATATTCGATTCATAGAATCTAAATCATTCTCCCCATCCATCTAAAATTCTGTAACAAAACTATAGTGAAGTTTTTTCTGGCATAAAACCAGTGTTGATCGAAAATTTTGTCATAAATATTCTTAATATTGATCAACAATAAAACTATTTGAATTAAATACGAGCAGGAACTAACTAAAAAAACATCGAATTATTAAATATTCTCTCAAAAACATCTATCAGATCTTCCTCCCTTTTTCAGAGCGTCCACGCTTCAGAACTATTTTTGACCACTGTAATTACTGTAGCTTCCAATATTCTAATCTTGGTTTGCAGACTTATTTTTCTATTCGACAAAACTTATAGTTCAGCTGTGATTAATACCCTGGTCCACGGCTATTCCCTTAAGAACATCATCACGCTCACCATTTTTAATAATAACAATACCTATGTTAGTGAGACTGCCCACTTGATCGATAATCTGGCTTCACATTTTCAAACCTATTCTAATACCCTGAACTCGCAAAACATTTTGAAGCTCATTTATTTTGCTAAAATTTTCATCTAGGATGCTTAAATCATCAGCATAATCTAAGACTAGAAGAGTTTTACTGTCCCAATTTTTTCCGTGTTCTCCCATTGCCTTTGCTCTGCTTCTTGGGACAAAGTCTATCAAAATGATCCATATAAATGGGGATAGGACGTAACCCTGCTTAACTGCTGATTTAATACAAAACCAGCTACTAACCTCATTTCAAACCTTAACCATAGCAATGTTATCCCCTTATATCTATAATGCATTTATCTGGTATACCGTATAAGGATGGGACATTCACTGAAGCTCAATAAAACAAAATGATCCTCGATACACAAATCAATTCAGTAACGCACGAGTGATCCTATGACCTTTAGAAAGTTTGAAAAGCATTAGCCCTTCTATTTTTTGTGGCATTTCCGGTTCCTTTTATGTTTGAACTGATTGCTCATTTTAATTTCTACTCACTTTAAGATTAATTTATTCATCTATATCAGCTTCTATTATTTTTGTGTTTGATGTGATTATCCATGTTAATTTGTATTCGTTCCGAGTTTCAAGCAAACATTGACAGCAACTTTTTTTGTTTTAAAATTGAATAATTACGAGCCAAAAACCGGTGTGCAGAAGTTCAGTAGTTGGTTGGCAGGATACTTGATTAGCTAAACCTTAACCTACCCGGACCCCCTGAAATTACTGCCAATATCCTTAGCAGGCTCCTTGCTTCCATTGTCCAAAGCCTTCCGTTATCGTCTTATAAGTTATCGACTGACGATCTCCCACGCTCTTTACGCTTTATTTTTCATTTGGAGACCAACAGAAGAATTGGAAAACTAAGAAAAGCAAGCCTCTTTAGTCGTTAGTGATTTTCTTTAAATGCCCTTGTCTGTCCTTTTCAATTAGGTTATCAAGTCTTGACAATTTCCACAAATAGGGAAAGGAGTTTTCATAGCCCCCTTAAAACAAAAGATGGAAAGCCTGATTATGAAAGTGTTCGACCTCTTTCTTTGACGTCTATATTCTTGTAACTGTGTAAAATATTCCTAGCAGACCGACGAAAAGAGCATATCAGACCTCTTACTGACCTAAGGTAATTTGGGAGTGTCAAATCAACTTCAGCTTCTCACTTCCTTGTCAATTTTGTGAACACCATTAGAAAAACTCTTGAAACACCTCATACTTGGCTAAACTTAACTTCCACTTAACTCCAGTAAGCATTTGATCTTATTAACCACAATATTTAATAAAAAAACTTGGCATTGAATTTAATATTAATTCTTCCCTGAGGAGATCAGTTACCTCCTTTCTATCAAACGGATGATAAATAGTTATATGTCTGAATCATCATTCCAGTCCTCTCCCCGTAAACAATAGAGAACAACATTGTATTCTAGGCCCCTACTTTTCTCAGTCAAGATTAACAACCCGGCTAAGAGATTTCTTAACAGATGAAAATTCGTCAATGACAACACGGTCGTTGTAACTTACTATAGAAATTTAATGAGCGACTCTTTGAGCATCCTCAATGGTTTTGCCCAATATACTTCGATCTTGGACATGACAGTTTACTCTTGTAAATCTATGATAATGCCAATTTGATTTCTTTAAATACCCGCTCTATTTTCTTGATCTTATTATTCCTGAAATTTCCGTGCCCTCCTTTAGATTACTTGGCTGAAAATATATTATAATTTAAAGTAGGGTATCTATGATAAAAATATCATAAAGTTAATGCTTCTTCAACCCTCCTTTGTCCCAGGCATAACGGCAAAACTACCACTAGTTTCCCTCTTCTTATTACTTGGTAGGCCCACATGCGCTACCCATGCTTTGCACTTATTGTCTCGCTTTTATCCCTTGCTTTTCTTAATATCCCTTTCAATAATTATCTTTATTTGTTTTATTTAATTATTTGCTTGTTTTAATTGTTTCTATGTTTTAAACATGTTATGCCCAACCTCAGTTTCAATAATGACTAATGAATAAGATTTCCATTCTTACAATTTTAATTGTTTAGCATTCATTTGACAACTTCTGGTTTTCGCTGATTTTTATGCTTGTTTTTGTTTGTCCTGTTTTCACTTATTGACCCTGAAATTTAATTCAGCCCTTCAGGAGGGGTTTAAGCGCTTTCTTGGAACAAATAACTTATTTTACCCTATCGAATGAACGACTTCTTGGAATAAGCCGTAGGTAACAACAAGAAACTAATGAGACTAACGCTGATAGACACATGATGCTTATGGGACTGAACTTTATCACAAATGCTAGCCTAAAAAGGCCTTATATTTCAGCTGGAAAGTAAGCCATGGTGACAAAATAGACACCCAACGCACTGCTTAGAGCAAATCAAGAAGGAACTACGAAGCTTAAGCCCTTGATGTTTGGCAAAGTAAAAAAAAACGAAAACAAAAAACAATTGAACGGATTTAAAGTTTATTTATGGAAGATATTCCAAACCGAATATCTTGGATGATGTCAGTCACTTTGGGAAAATACTTAGTCCTTAATGAAGAGACAAGTAAACCGAGAATAGAATTCCCTCCAGTTCATAGACAAATTTGCAGTCAAAAGCAACCTCCCAAAACAGAAAACCATAAAGTAGTATTTCCATCCCATTCCCAACTCCAATTCCCATACGTAGTCATTCAATCAAGGCACATAAAAAAAAGAAAGGTCTTTGTAGAAATGAAATTGTATGTGAGTTTCTTTGTGAACTTAAAAGGTAAAAGCCCTAGAAAAGTTGATGTGCTTGAGCCTATGTGGATGGCTTCAAAGGCCTAGAACAATATGGTGAATAAAAAATTGAAGCTGCTAAATGAAAAGCGGGTTCCTTAGAACAATTCTAGAGGATGAATGAAGAGTTAGAGATGACTTTTAGGCTATAGAAAGTAATTATAAAGTTCCTCAGCGATGAAGCGAAGTAACAAAGTCTCTAGACGTTAAATGGCTTAAATTCGAGAATTTTAAAAGAACTGATAATTCTTAATTTGATGCTTCAAGTGTTGCAGACATCAACATATTTTTTCCAAGAAAGATGAGGCTGACGAGGGAACCACAAACAGAGAAGTCCAGGCAACAGAGTATATAGGAGTGCTAGTATTGATGTTAAAAGTAAAAGTCACCATTCAGTAGTATATAGGGTTAATCTGCAGCTAAAATTTAAAAAGCAAAACTACCCTCCGGGAAGCTATGACGTTGGTAGACTTCAGGATGAGAGTTTGAGAGACAATTTCTAGGAACAGTTCAATAATAAACTGAAGAGTTGAAAAATTTGATAACGTAGAAGATAAATGGAATAATTTTAGAAAAATAGCTTGTGAAGTCACTGATGGTATCCTGGAGAAGAAAGTTTGAAATGCAGCTAGGAATATTAGAGAAAATGCTTTATGTTTGATAGAGAGGACAAAGGGCTGGTAAAATAATAGTTTGAGTGATAGACCACATGAAAATGGATGCGAAGTGGAAGCCACAGATGAAATTGCTGAAGATTTGGAATATAGCAAAATATTGTGACATAATAGCAAAATATTGCACTGGCATGCTAATAAATTGAGAGGGAAAGTCAATTTGGAATTTTCCCAGTTAAAAATTGGAACGGATTCACAATTAATGATAAGGTAAGAGATCAAAAATAAGTATAACATTTTAAGAATGTCCTAAACCATGAAAGTTACAGGAAAAATATAGAAGAATATGAAAAGCTTTGTGGTACATTGGATGTGAAAGAAGATTTATTATGTGAGGAAAATTAGTGACAGTACTAAAATGATTAAAAAATAATAACGTCCCAGGAGCTTATAGTGTGGAAAAATATTTTCTGATATTTGGTGATTATGAAGGTAGAGATAAATTACTGAAGATTATGAATACAATTTTTGAACTAAGGAGTACTTGGCGATTTTTATGAAAGTTCTAATCAAACCCCTCTATAAAAAAGGGATAAGAGTGAATGTGGTAATTATAGTAAAAAGTACATTACTTAGCCTAATGATTAATGATTTAGACTTAGAGATGCTGTGGATAAGGTTTTAAGAGAAGAACAGTGTGGTTTTAGGAAGGGGAGAGCATGCATCGACCAAATTTTCACTCTTAGATTAATAATTACGAAATGCCTGATTCATCAAACCCCTTTTGTCCCCAATTTTGCATAATAGGCAAGCGTTTAGTTCATCTGCTATAAGAGCTTCAGCGATTTTCCTATCATTGTATGATATACCAGATAAATACATTAGTGATGACAATTATGTATGAAAACAGCGTTGTAGCGGTCAAGGTAGGAAATGAGGTTAGTAGCTGGGATTTAAGGAGGGTTACGTCCTATCCTCCATTTAGTTGGATCATTTTGATGGAGCTTGTTCTAAGGAGCATAGCAAAAGAAATGGGAGAACACGGAATCAATTGGGGGAGTGAAACTCTCCTAGACTTAGATTATGCTGATGATTCGAGTGTCCTAAATGATAATGAAATGATAATTTTAGCAAAATGAACTATATTTCGGAGGCTTTGATGGTTTGATGTGCAGGAATAGGTTAAAAATTTGCAAATAAGAAGATTAAGTCACTTTGACTAGGAATAAAAGTAGGTTAAGAGTGATAGTGGGTAAAAAGATGACTGATCAAGTGGATAGTTTCACTTACCTAGGTAGTATTATTAGTAAAGATGGTGGATGCAGTGAAGATGTTAAAAGCATAATAGCCAAGTCCAGGATATTTTTTCAAAGTTGAAAACAAGTTTGGAAGAATAGAAAGGTAAGTCTGCGAACCAAGATTAGAATATGGAGGCCTTTCTCATTCTTTATAATTTTTCCAATTTATCTGTCCCCCACTCCCCGCCCCAGATGGTCGAATAGGGGAAAATAAAATTTCTAATTTAATCTGGTCTGATTCCTGATGCGCCTGCCGAATTTTATCGTCCTAGCTTACCTGGAAGTGCCTAAAGTAGCAAAACCAGGACAGACAGACAGACCGACAGAATTTGCGACCGCTATATGTCACTTGGTGGATACCAAGTGCCATAAAAACGCTTATGAAACTCTTCAGAGAGCATGTGACGTCTAAAAAAAGACAAATCAACTCATTTCCTCGGGAAAATGGAAGGCTCCACAGTGAATCCAAGCAATGCTGAAGAGTCCCAATGACTTATATGCAACACTTACTGTTTTTAAGGCGTCTTTGTACGTATGTACTTGGTTTTGTGTCATGCGTTGTTGGTGTCAATCTTCTAACCGCGTGTGTCTTTTGACGTGTAATTTTTGATACGCTCTGATTCTCCCTTTCGCATATCTTCTAACCGTCCGTCTCTTAGCTCTTCAGTTTCATTTTTGGGACGCTTTAGTTCTCGTTTTCACATATCTTCTAACCACCCACGTCTTTGCTCTTCATTTCCATTTTTGACTCGCTCGGGTTCTTGACGTCACTTGTCTAATAACCAAGTGCGTCTTTGATCTTCATTTTCATTTTCGACTCGCTCAGATTCCTGTTTTCACATATCTTCTAGCCGCCCGTGTCTTTGCTCATCATTTCATTTTTGACACGCTCTAATTCTAGTTTTCGCATATCTTCTAACCACCCATGTCTTCATTTTTCATTTTTAACACGTTTTGATGCTCGCTGTTACATGTCTTCTAACCGTATGTGTCTTTCTTCGTCATTTTGGATTTTGATTCCTTCAGACAATTTAGCAATGCCCTTTGCTTAAGTTTTGGTCATCCAGGTTATTAATTTTCACCCATTGTAAATTTAATATATTCGGTCCGTTCTCTCGGTCCTATCACGTTTGGTAGTTCAGGTGGTTGCAAAGAATCATTATTTGTAACGGTTGCAAATTTTGGTTTTTGGGCCTTCCTACTGACATTATATAAACTGGCTGCTTTCACTGATTACGTTCCATGTAGCGAGTCACTTTTATCTAATATAAAATGAAACTAATTAAACAATTTTCAGGTATTTTTCATGTTTGAACCAAAACATTAAAATTATTGCGTAGGCCTCATAAACATTTTTGCAGTTTACATAATAACTTTAGCGATTCTGACCTGACGTATGCTGCAAGGGATTTTTTCTTTAGAATAACAACATTTGTAGAGGTTTTTTTTTTTTAACCTCAAAATTTTTTCAAGGACTATGAAATGAAAGTAGTATGACGTGGCACTCTGTGTCAACTAAGCTTCTAACTTTTTTTTAAGTTGGTTTTCTTTTTTAAGTTTTTGAATAATTGTAATCCCTTGTCAAAAAATACAAAAATATTTTTCCAATTACCATTTTTTTTGGCTCTTTAAGCAATTTAATGTAAACTTTTCCATGCATGAAAATCTAAAATTTTTCCAGATAAGTGTGATAAGTGTGACAACGTCATTGCAA
This sequence comes from Artemia franciscana, assembly GCF_032884065.1. Classification (NCBI taxonomy): domain Eukaryota; kingdom Metazoa; phylum Arthropoda; class Branchiopoda; order Anostraca; family Artemiidae; genus Artemia; species Artemia franciscana. The sequence continues at coordinate 4,386,563 of NC_088869.1, read as the reverse complement.
GACTGATGTATATAAAAGTGACGTCACTCATATAATTTTTTCTTCTAAAATGATTGATCCTAACGAATTTTCTCAGACTTCTGACCTATTTAGATCGTTTTTTAGGCCAGAATATCTCAGGATGCAAATTTTCCCGAGAAAATATGGAGCTTTTTTCGAGAAAAATAAACAAATACATAAAAAAGTACATGCAGAATTACTGCTCACTTATCAGAGATTTGTAACCAAATGAGCGATTCTGTCGTTAAAACAAAAGCCTACTTTACGCAAACAATGGATACATAGATATTTATTATCTATTCAACGTCTTAACAATCACACAAGCACGATGAAAAACTGTCAATTGAAAAGAACAAACAAAGAACTGTAATTTTCAAAAGATCTACGGTAAAAAAATTCACAGTAGTCGTACCCACAAGCTACTAGCAGCTGTACCAAGAGTGATACCTATGCTAAGAGCTGACGTCAGCAGAGAGGCTGCCACCTCTTGTTCTTCACTAAAAACTCGCCTAAAAAAAGCAATAACAAATTGGCGAAAATATTGCTATAAAACAAGAAAAAAATTAAGTTATTTTGTGTTACAGTTCAACGAAGTTACAAGCAAGAAACCAAAAATGTTATTAACACAAAGATAAACTTTAAATATAAAACAATTCAAAATGATACAAACACAGATAAGAAAAAAAACACTCATAGATGCACAAACATTTTTAAAAAGTAGAGTTAAGAGAAAGAGAGAAAGAGTTAAACTTTAGCGTAAAGAGCGGGACGTTGAGGAGGAAAAGCCCCTTTCATATACGCAGCAATTTCTGTTCGTTTTAAGTTTTAATGTCGCTCCTTACTTTCAGTTAAAAAATCTTGTTTTTCTTATTTAATTTAGGTTATGAATCAATATTATCTAAATTACAAATACTGAACCTTCAAAAGCTTAGCTTAAGCTGATCTATAAACTTGGCCATTTTCTGCTCAGCAGAGATAAACGCAGAAACATAATATCGCCATTTATGACAAGAAATAAAATGCAAGATCCAAGGATGGGCTAAAACGCCTACCGTTCCAACAATAAGCTTCTCCAATATATGTGTGCCTAATTATGAGTTAGTTAATAATAAGTGATATTCTTTTTTTTTTTTTTGAATGAATGAATGAATGAGCCACCTTTTAATGTGAATATATTCTTGACTACAAGAGCTTGTATAAATTTTGACTATAAGAGCTTTAAAATGATTCTGAACTTTCTGTTATCATCTTTGGGTGTCTGACAGTTCTTAACGGATGTCAGGCAGGAAACACCCACTATAAAGTTGATGTTCCTTCAAAATATGTCCTAAGTTCTAGCAATTCTCGTTTCCATATAAAGTTTGACCCATCCATGTAAAAAGCTGGGAGCTAATTGCATGCGAAGTAAAGAAGCAGATAAAACACAAATAAAATACGTGATTCCTCTACTTCCATAAAAGTGATGAGCCATCAAAAAAAGTTTCCTACTTTCAAAGCGCCAAGCTGTTACTGAGCTTTATTATTTAAAAGCTTGAGCTGGGAAAAATTAGACATTTCAGGAAACAATTATTATTGTTGGAGAGGCAATCTGTCAAAACAGCATATAATATGGAAAAAAACAGGAGAGAAAGAACCTTCAACAAGAAGACTTCAGTAATACCAAATGATACAGTGAAAGTATCAGACATGAGAATTGACTTCAAATTTAAAATTCAAGAACAATAGATCACATCCATCAAGTGAAGGCCTATAATACGGATGGCAGATAAACATATTAAGTAAAACTAGGTCTGAAATACATTTTCCATTGTCGGTATAGTTCATCGTCCATATTTTTTTTATAACTCTATGGTTCGGCCATTACTCTGTGTTAGCCGTGTTGTAGCAAAGGTTGCAAAATCTGGTGACTTTGGCTCTGAGGTTTCAGCCTCTTTGGCGAGAGATACGTCATCTGGCAATGTTAAAAGAATCGATAGCCCTCTTCACACTTCCCATAAGAAGTTCCCCCTTTCCAGAAAAGTAACTACAGATATAAAAACGAGTCAAAACGCTCTTTTGACTAGATATTTAAAAAAGAAAAATTTTAAAGTGAGTCAACACAACAACGAGGACGATGTACCTGATATGTGGTTTAATCCTTCCTCGCCATAGAGAACGGATGGCTGTAGAAAGTTAAGGTAGGAGTAAATAAGGATCCTTTTTAGGGCAAAAATAATTGAAGGACAACCCAATGCTACTTGTGGTTGTAGGAAAGAACAATCGAAAAGCTTGAAAGCCATACCTCTGGGGCGATACACTTCGTGTAACCCACAGGCAAGGGCCAAAATCATGCAGATAGTCTCATTTGATGCAGAGGCTTAAAAAAATATCAGCTGAACGGATGATATGTTATGCCCAGCAATGCCGAAGTCGCCCCTACCCTAACTTGGATATTACAGTCAAGTTGTACCACTTTCAACTCATTATTGTTCAGTGATTATTTTGGTAACATTATCAGAGAATCAGATTAATGTCCTAGATCAAAACATGGTCAATAGGCTTGAAAATGTCACACATGGTTATTGATCACGCGTTTTAATATCGGATCTAGACACTACTGGGTTTGCATAATATTTTATCTCAGTAGACGGGTTTCCTAAGGCTAGAATATGGATCTAGAATCTGGGTCCATGCCGCTGCCCCAGGCAACTTCATTAGTACATATATCTTACATTATTTGGGCTCATTAGGAAGAATAAATGAGAGTCTAAGTGCCTTTTGGCCAAATTCACCCTTCTCCTTCACTCCAAAGGTGTCGCCCTCACTTATAATCGGCATCGTTGAGGGATCATTAGGTAAGTGGTCTTAAATTATCAAACAAACAACTTGATCCCAAAGAAGATAAATATATTTTAGAAAAAAGCTATTCAAGACGAGAAACTCCAAGACGCAAAGTAGAGTTCAAAGATTCTAGTCACTACAAATCCACACCCAACCTTCAGCTTCGTATATGTTAATATTTAAACCTTTATGACACGTGATCCCTCTTGGACTATTCGCGGAACCAAACCATATCCGTTATAACCGTTAGGGAATCAAGTGATCAAACATGTGTCTTAAAAGCTAAAAGCAATCATCACGTATTTCACACTCGGTGTTTCATTCCCACTAACGTTGGATTTAAGTGCTCTAAGGAATTAGATAAAAAAAGAATGGGACTCAGATTCTAATAGGAAGGTTTGAAAACAAAAAAAATACCATGTAGCTTATTTTTCCCCGAAATGAGCTCAGAATTTTGGGATATACCCCAATAGTTGTGGGTTGTACGACCGTAGTTTATGTCTAATGATTTCTCCCCTGCTTTATACATTTTTGTACAGAAGAAGGGAGTCCAGAAGAAAATGAGGTAGGAATACCCCATGGATAGTGTTTGATTTTTATCAAAATTGGTCCTTAATAAGATTTTAAAGTATGGAGTGTATTGCAAAGCTTTTCTATAATAGTTTCAAATCTCAACCACATTTTGTTGATTACAAGACCAAATGTGTAAAATTGAAGTTTAAAAATAAAAACAATGGATCAATTCCCAAAACGAAGTTTGATTTTCAACAAAACTATTATTTTATGGCTTTGAAGTCGCTAATTACAAATATGTCAATATAGTAAAATATATATGACAAATATCAGCTTAAAAACCTTAAAAACACACAGAGGAGTTTCCAACAAATTTGAGTCGGTGGGGTGTCAAAAAAAAAGATATTTTCAAAATCCAAGAGGGGGAGGGGTGCGGTTGAATGACACAGCTATAATTGGTCAAAAATAAATTCAGGTTTTTGTTCCTATCTTTAACTAGGAAAATTTCAGATTTACTACTCCCTCTCAATATTTTTTATGTGTTTTTTTTTTTATCATAAAATGACACAAAAAACGTCTTGAAACTTAGCGAATTAATTCCTAGTTTATCTAAATATTGACCTAAAAATGACCTGAAGAACAACCTCGGACGAAAACAACATGTCCAAGACATGGTCTGACTTGGTGTAAAACGATCCAACTCCCGGCCAAGACTGACGCAGAAAGGTAGGAGCATGCGTAGCTGTATTGACCTCATGCGGCATGGTGCTGTGGTGAATATATATGTGTATATATATATAGTGAACATATATGTATATATATATATATATATATATATATATATATATATATATATATATATATATATATATATATATATATATATATATATATATACTTGCATTAAAATGTGAGAATTAAAACTAATAATGTTTTAAAAAAACTTTTTAAAACAGCCATAGCATCCTTACTTCAACGAAGTTCAACCTGGACATCTTACCATTATTTTAGACTAACAAGACAACACGACAGGACAAAGAAAGATGTCGATCTGATAAAGACAAACATTTACAACAAGATGAACACCCTGTTTTCTAATGTCTTGTGATCTTTCACAATGCAACCTACAAAAAATTAAAGTATCTTATTGGACACTGATAGGATACTGTTTTCTTTTATTATTTTATAGCATTTATGTTTTTTTCACATTTCTTTTCTATGTTTTGCTTATTTTAAGTCACCTCACTTGTTCTTCTTCTTTTTTTCCTAGTGATAAAGGCTTCCGGACGTGAAGCCGAAATATTCGAACATTTCCTATCATTATCAAGAAAGCTTCTTTTTGTAATTTTTCCATTGTCTCATCGAAAAATGATACCTGTTTTCCTGTACCATATTTTTATTTCGTTTTAATTGTAAATGAAAAGGCAGTGAGGTCTAAGAAATGATAAAAGTATATGACAAAAAACAATAAAAACACTTACTTGGGGGCATAAATGAAACAGAGTGTACTTAAGTATCCATTAGAAGCTGCCAAGAGGGCTACAATCAGAATAAAGGCAAAATCATTCTCAAAAAACACTGGAAGATATTTCCGTGGCTGGGCGTTGCAAAGCATGACTCCAGGTATGAGAAGAAATCGGGCAATGGCAAAAACTAATATCAATTTGCTCCCCATTTTCGGCTAAAAAAAGATCAACATAATTATTTTTTTTTAGCTAAATTGAGTTGTGAAACACAATCTCAAAATAATGTATATTTTTATTCCAAACCTTTTTAGGGTAATAGAAAACTGAGTAAACAAACTTAACAATGAATATGAATAGTGATTGGCAGCAATGATAACATAACAGAAGAAAACACCAATTTGACCTTACCAAAATTCCCTCTAATCACTGATGGTAATAGTGATCAACTTCAGTATTAGTGGCCTTACTCCCCTAGCTTATTTATTCCCAGCAGTATAATTATTTCTAGCACTCTTGTTGGTTGTTGATTTTTTTTTTAAATAGAACTAAGAAGCCTCTCCGACCAAAGAATTGTTCAAAGCATTCGTTCATAGAATTTTTTTACACCAAGTATCCCTCTTGAAAACCCCCAAAAATATCTCACAATCGCTTATAGCTAAAACACTCATTTTTGTTTCAAAATTAAAACGAAAAATCGCTTATATCGTTCTGCTTATTTTATCTGCCTAAGCTGAGCCGTTCCTGAGATAAAACGGAACTAATATACGTTTCGGCAAAATCGCCTGAAAATTCCGGAACATAGGTAAGGCTCAGCATGGACAAAACGGAAATTGGCTCGGCATGAACTAGAAATGTGACTTTCGGCAAAAAGTATTTCATCTGATCGACAATTAACTGGGATTTTTATAATAAAATGTAACAAAATATCAGTGGGAGGTCTCACTAAGCAATAAGCTCCTTGGAATTTCTGATTTTAACCTTGGGAGGCAGATGCTGCTTCGGAACAAGCTTTGATTTCAGCTGAAGTACTCGGTACTTCAGCTTTGTTGCAACTTCTAATAAGTCTTTTTACATATCACCATATCTACTGCTGTCATGAAACGGTAAACGACTATGTCTTTTATTTTTGCTGTTGACAATCAACCACTGTGCTAGAAGGTATAGGAGGCAGCAACCTTTCCGCAACATTCACTGCTGACACACTGGGCAATGGCCTCCTTGGGCTAGCCTCTGGTGCAGTCAGAACTGCAGAAGGAGTAGAATTAAAATACCATTAGAATTAAAATATTTTTGCTGTTGACAATCAACCACTGTGCTAGAAGGTATAGGAGGCAGCAACCTTTCCGCAACATTCACTGCTGACACACTGGGCAATGGCCTCCTTGGGCTAGCCTCTGGTGCAGTCAGAACTGCAGAAGGAGTAGAATTAAAATACCATTAGAATTAAAATATTTTTGCTGTTGACAATCAACCACTGTGCTAGAAGGTATAGGAGGCAGCAACCTTTCCGCAACATTCACTGCTGACACACTGGGCAATGGCCTCCTTGGGCTAGCCTCTGGTGCAGTCAGAACTGCAGAAGGAGTAGAATTAAAATACCATTAGAATTAAAATATTTTTGCTGTTGACAATCAACCACTGTGCTAGAAGGTATAGGAGGCAGCAACCTTTCCGCAACATTCACTGCTGACACACTGGGCAATGGCCTCCTTGGGCTAGCCTCTGGTGCAGTCAGAACTGCAGAAGGAGTAGAATTAAAATACCATTAGAATTAAAATATTTTTGCTGTTGACAATCAACCACTGTGCTAGAAGGTATAGGAGGCAGCAACCTTTCCGCAACATTCACTGCTGACACACTGGGCAATGGCCTCCTTGGGCTAGCCTCTGGTGCAGTCAGAAGTGCAGAAGGAGTAGAATTAAAATACCATTAGAATTAAAATATTTTTGCTGTTGACAATCAACCACTGTGCTAGAAGGTATAGGAGGCAGCAACCTTTCCGCAACATTCACTGCTGACACACTGGGCAATGGCCTCCTTGGGCTAGCCTCTGGTGCAGTCAGAACTGCAGAAGGAGTAGAATTAAAATACCATTAGAATTAAAACAAACTGGAAGAATTGACAAATAGATAGGCTAAAAAATATGATAAGATGGTGTAAAAGGCCAGAAATTTTTTTTTTGTACTTATAATAATAATAGTGAATATTTTAGCCTCCCTTCCAGAAAAATGAAGAATATTAAAAAAGTTGGAAATATGAAAAAAATAACAAAACAAATTGAAAATCCAAAGAGAACTTGTATCTGCATTGTCTTATTGGAGTTAATTCAGATGTAAGTTTTTTTTTCCGTTTTTCATTTTGTTTTTGTATAGTTTTTATGTTTTTTTCTATTTGTTTATGATTTTTTTTATATTTGTTTCAGCACGATTTTTTTTATAAACATTTGTGAATGTGAACAAATATTTGGACTGTTATTATTGTTGGTGAAAAAAGTCTTATTAACGAACTTCACCCACTTTTCAATATTGTTGTTCGGTTTTAATTAGGTAGTTATTTAAGTCCTGTCCGTCCTCATGGTAGGTGTTGAAATCACTCCTTCTGACATAGTTTAAACTAGGACATGGTATGACCAATGAATTGGTTGTGACCAATGACCAATTGTCAATGACCAATGCATTGACAACCACAGTTTTCAATCTTCCTCTTTTGTCGTCTTTCTTGTAGCTTGCCCATCTCTCGTAAAGGGGAAGTCCCTAATGATTTTAGGAAGACCTTAATTAAACCGCTGTATAAGAAAGGTGACAAGAGTGAGTGTCGTAATAATCGAGGCATTGGTCTCTGTAGGTAGCAAATTACTGAGTAATATGATACTTTTTAGACTGAGAGATATTAGCATAAGAATATTTGTATAATCTTAGAAATCGATCGGGAAAAACTTTTCCCATCGATTCATTTTTGGATATTTTTGGGGGGTTTTTGGAGGCTATTTTTGAGGGGTTTTCAAGGTCCACTGTTTTGGAAAAAATTAGCCCTGTTACTTTTATTTCCTAGGTTTAGTTCTTGTTTTTTATTCGGCGATGCTATTCAATTATTTTACAGTTCTATGGAAACATATACTTTATAAAATAAAAAAAACTATTTTTTTTTAGCTGAAAGTAAGGAGCGACATTAAAACTTAAAACGAACAAAAATAGCTCCGTATATGAAATGAGTCCGCAATCCCTCGCTCTTTACGCTAAAGCTTTTAATTGTTTTAAAAAGTAGAATTGTGGCAAAAGAGTCAAACTCAAAAGAGTCAAACAGTCAAACTGTGGCAAAGAGTTTAAATGTCGCTCCTTACTTTCAGCTAAAAAAATTAGTTTTTTTTTATTTAATTTCTGAACGTTTTTGAATTAATGCATGTTTGGTTTTGGCCCTCCGCACATAAATTATTAAAATGAAATTTGTATATTAATTCTTTTTTTGGCTAAATGGCTTTCTCTTAGTTTTGATCAGACGATTTTGAGAAATAAGGGGGGGGGAGAAGGAGGCCTAGTTGCCCTCCAATTTTTCGGTTACTTAAAAAGACAACTAGAACTTTTAATTTTTAACGAACATTTTTATAAGTAAAAAATATACGTAACTTAAGAATTAACTTACGTAACAAACTTTCATAACCTTATATTTTTATTATGTATACGAGGGGGTTTGTACCCTCGTTAATACCTCGCTCTTTACAGTAAATCGTAAGTTTTGTCCCGATTCTTTAAGAATGACCCCTGAATCAGAAAGGCCGTAGAATAAATAGTTGAAATTACTAAAAATACTTTAGCATAAAGAGCAAGGTATTTATCTCCTCCTAAATACCTCGCTCTTTATGCTAAAGTATTTTTAAAACTCCTCATATGCGTAATAATCTCTGTTCGTTTTAAGTTTCAATGCTACTTCTTCCTTTCATTTGAAAAAACGTTTTCATGTTTATTTTTCATTGTTTTCTTATAATAATGCTAGAGAATCCTGCGCCCTTGTCATTGAATTTTTCTTCCCCCATGACAGATTCCTCCAAGGAAAGATCCTCCAACATAGCCCCCTCTCGTCAGCCCCACCCCCAAAGAAAATAAAATCCCCCTGAAAACGTCTGTACATTTCCCAATAACCATTACTATATGTAAACACTGGTCAAAGTTTGTAACTTGCAGCCCCTCCCCCAGGGATTGTCGGGGAGTAAGTCATCCCCAAAGACATAGTTATTATGGTTTTCAAATATGCTGAACAAAATGGCTATCTCAAAATTTTGATCCGTTGACTTTGGGAAAAAATGAGCGTGGGAGGGGGCCTAGATGCCCTCCAATTTTTTTGGTCAATTAAAAAGGGCACTAGAACTTTTCATTTCCATTAGAATGAGCCCTCTTGCGACATTCTAGGACCACTTGGTCGATACGATGACCCCTGGAAAAAAAAATAAATAAATAAACACGCACCCGTGATTTGTCTTCTGGCAAAAAATACAAAATTCCACATTTTTGTAGATAGGAGCTTGAAACTTCTACAGTAGGGTTCTCTGATACGCTGAATCTGATGGTGTCATTTTCGGTAAGATCCTACGACTTTTAAGGGGTGTTTCCCCCTATTTTCCTAAATAAGGCAAATTTTCTCAGGCTCGTAACTTTCGATGGGTAAGATTAAACTTGATGAAACTTATAAATTTAAAATCAGCATTAAAATGCGATTCTTTTGATGTAGCTATTGATATTAAAATTCAATTTTTTAGAATTTTGGTTACTATTGAGCCGGGTCGCTCCTTACTACAGTTCGTTACCACGAACTGTTTGATTAGTTCAAAAGGGATGCTAACAGAAATTTTGCTTCTAAAATTTTATATAATAAACATTTTTTGTTAAGGTTTAGTAGATTGTTTTTCATTTTGCAGTTATATAGGATAGATATTTTTACTATGTATAATCGATGCATAGACCAAAAACGTGTTCTTTGTGCGTTTTTTACCTTTGGTTTGCTGTATTTATGAGGAGGATACAAACAAATTTAACAACTTTTGCAAGAAACATTTATAGTGAGCAACAATTCGTTGACCCAAGATTAAGAAACTTTTTTTCAAAGTCCAAACGTGAAAAGACCATCGGATATACACAAAAAGCACGAAGAGACCTGCCGCAAACACTTGCAACTCATAGATTTGCATAGTCGGTTTCTAAGTTTCATTAAAAAATTTTAATTAGAGCTTCTGCTGTTAGTACAATATATACTAGTACGAATGGTTATTATAGTCGACCCGCATCATCCTGTTTTGGAGAATCCTGTTTTTCTGTTGTAATCAAACAGTTCGTGGTAACGAGCTGTAGTAAAGAGCGACCTCAATAGTAAACGAAACTCTAAAAAACGGAATTTCGATGCTAAAAGATATATCAAAAGAATCAGATTTTTATGCTGATTTGAAATATATAAGTTTCATCAAATTTAGTGTTTGTCATCAAAAGTTACAAGCCTGAGAAAATTTGCCTTACTTTGGGGGATAACACCCCCTAAAAGCCATAGGATCTTAACGAAAATCACATCCTCGCATTCATCGTATCAGAGAACCCTATATAAAAAATTTTAAGGTCCAGTCTACAAAAATGTGGGATTTCGTATTTTATGCCAGAAGACAAATCACGGGTGCGTGTTTATTTGTTTGTTTGTTTTTTTATCCGCAGGGGTCATCGTATCGACCAAGTGGTCCTAGAGTGTTGCAACAGGGCTCATTCTAACGGAAATGAAAATTTCTAGTGCCCTTTTTAAGTGACCAAGAAATTGGAGGGCACCTAGGCCCCCTCCCACGCTAATTTTTTTCCCAAAGTCAACGGATCAAAATTTTGAGATAGCCATTTTGTTACGCATAGCCAAAAACCATACTAACTATGTCTTTGGGGATGCCTTACCCCCGACAGTCCCTGGGGGAGGGGCTGCCAGTTACAAACTTTGACCAATGTTTACATACAGTAATGGTTATTGGGAAATGTACCGACGTTTTCCGGGGGATTTTTTTTTTGGTTTGGGTATGGGGTTCAGGGGAGAGGGCTATATGGGAGGATCTTTCCTTGGAGGAACATTTCATGGGGGAAGAGAAATTCAATAAAAAGGGCGCAGGATTTTCTAGCATTACTATTAAAAAAACAATGAAAATTTAAACATGAAATTTTTTTTCAATTGAAAATAAAGAGAAGCATTAAAACTTAAAACGAACAGAGATTATTACGCATATGAGGGGTTCTAAAAATACTTTAGCATAAAGAGCGAGGTATTTAGGAGGAGATAAATACTTCGCTCTTTATACTAAATTATTTTTAGTAATTTCAACTATTTATTTTACGGCCTTTCTGATTCAGGGGTCATTCTTAAAGAATTGGGACAAAACTTAAAACTTAGTGTGAAGAGCGAGGTATTAGCGAGGGGACAAACCCCCTCATATATATAATCAAAAATATAAGAATATAAAAGTTTGTTACTTAAGTCAATTCTTAAGTTACGTATATTATTTACTAATAAAAACGTTCGTTAAAAATTAAAAGTTATAGTTGCCTTTTTAAGTAACCGAAAAATTGGAGGGCAACTAGGCCTCCTTCCCCACCCCTTATTTCTCATCGTCTGATCAAAACTAAGAGAAAGTCATTTAGCCAAAAAAAAGAATTAATATGCAAATTTCATTTTAATAATTTATGTACGGAACACCAAAATCAGACATGCATTAATTCAAAAACTTTCAGAAATTAAATAAGAAAAAACAAGGTTTTTTGAAATGAAAGTAAGGAGCGACATTAAAACTTAAAACGAACAGAAATTACTCCGTATATGAAATGGGTTGTCCCCTCCGCAATCCCTCGCTCTTTACGCAAAAGCTTTTAATTATTTTAAAAAGTAGAATTGTGGCAAAGAGTCAAACTTTAGCGTGAAGAGCGAGGGATTGCGGAGGGGACAACCCATTTCATATACGGAGTAATTTCTGTTCGTTTTAAGTTTTAATGTCGCTCCTTACTTTCATTTCAAAAAACCTTGTTTTTTTTTATTTAATGCTACTTAAAATTGAAGCTAAACAAATATGCTCAATATCTACTTTTACACGCAAACCAGTCAGTGAAGACCTATTCAATTTTGTGATTTTGATTTCTAATGGATCATCAATTAATATACCGATTGTAGATTGCGTTGCTACAAAGATGCAATTTTTTTTAAATATAGTCATTAGAAAAAATTTTGATATTGCTTCCGAAAAAAAAAAGAAGTTCGAATCTTGCTCTAATGATGAGCCTTATGCAACCCAGCAAATAAACAAAATGATCCGCAAGAAAAATGAATGGTACTTGTCCATTATTAAGAACACACTCAAGAACTTTGATCAGCAAGATCTGACAAAAACTGGTTTAGCTAACTGCATTCAGAAACAAATAGATTAAGTTCAGTGAAAAATTACGTTGTAGGTATTTTAACTAAATATTTAATATAGAGAGTTGGTGTTTTGGTTTGATTAGTTTATGTATTCTATGATGCATTCTGGGCTGCCTACTTTCCATAATTTTCTGCTCTAGTTCCCATAATTTTGTTGATAAAGTATTATACTTTCATCATATTTTGGAATATTTCATTAGTAAACTTCTTGGGTGTGGTCTGAATGATGAACAAGTACCAAATGAAGTTTCGGATACAGGGTGAACTAGATGAAAGAAACCGTAGAAAATAAAAAAAAGGTGAAAAGAAAGTTCATCGCAGCCTTGAATTGAACCAATATAGCTAATTCCCTTTCAAGATAAATCCAAGAGATGGCATGATAATGTTCACTACACTTGGAGAGAAAGTTTTATAATATTCATTTTCGCTCGAATTAATTTCTAGTTGAGACATCAAATCGATTGAATATGCACTCTGTAGCCATTATTCAACATTTATTCCTTATTAAATTTGACCGATTTCGATCTAATTATTAACGTTTCTGAAATTGAGAATAAATTCAGTTTTTAAAAGGACTAGCGTCTATCCACTGAATATTCCTACTGCATTGCTGGAGACGTTTCCCGATAAACCACTTGCAAACACTTTCCGTTTAATAGCCAGTTACAGTACTTGATCTAAACTTTGGGAACAATTCTTCGCAACACTATTGGAAAGAAAGGCAATATTAAAGGTTTCGAAAGTGCTTAAACATTTACAATTGCTCCAATTTTCTCTAAATTACGTGAAAAATTCCTATTAGGTGGGCTTTGCCTTCCCATTTTTACTTTATCATGAAGATATTTATTAGACTAAGAGATGCTATAAGGATAGGACATTTCACTACAACTTTTCTAATAGATGAATCGAATACCTGTTCATAATCTGTAAAACTGATAACTAAAGGGGTTGCGTCGCCACCATCTCCATACCAATTGTAAAAACGAATTCTTAATACAAAGGTTTTTCTGGTAAGGGAATGGTGTTTACAAAATCCCAGATTAAGCAAGTCTATGTTTATCACTAATCGTATAGACCCCTCTCAGCTTTAAGCCCCCTAAGGCCAATTTATACGAAATATCCCCCTCCCTCTCTCCCTGCTTCTGCTTTTTAACTTCACAGGGCTCAAGAGACTCACGTCCCACTTGCTTTTCTGAAAAAAACATCATAGCCTATTAACTGTCATCTTAGACAATACTGTCAAAATAAATAGTTAGCATACTTTTTTCTACATACTTTCAACAGGCAGTGAGTTTTGCCGCCAACGCTAACTCCATCTTTTAAATTTTTCTCATTCTTAAAGCCAAGTTGGAAACTTTACAATTAGTTCCTTCGTATGACTTAGTCTCACGACTCCTTCAAACGACTTAGAACGAAACAGCCCCAAGAGAGCGGTGTCCGAGTTCTCGACCCCTGTACTTCAACCGCAGATATCCGATTGCCTCCAGCGGACAGAAATTACAATTCATCGAGCAATTTCCAGAATAAACATTATCTAGATTAGATTATACTTCTCTTTGAGAGGTCAGTCATTTCCCGTAATATTTGTCCAGCATTTGTCAGATAGAAGGTGAAAAAGGTCAAAGAAAGCTGTTCTACACAGTAAGTTTTGATGAATCTGTTCAGTCTAATCTAAAACACATTTCTAGAATTTACTATAAGAGAAAATTTACTATAATTTTATAATTTACTTGTAAATTTATTATATTAGAATTTTATTATATTATTAATATATGATATTATAATATTATATTATTGATATATAATAATATAATTATTAAATAATAATATAATTATAAATAAATAATATCTATATATATAATAATTATATAATAATACTAGCTGGGACCAGGCGGCTTCGCCGCCTGGCCGCATCTAGTGGCACGCGGCAGGCTTCTATATATGGATTCTCATATGTATATACAACTGATATGTGCGTAAAATTTTTAACTGAATTTTTAACTAAAATTTTTAATTTTTAACTACGTAAAACTTGTGGATATACAACATTCTTCGCTGTTCCATTGTATGTGCATATAAATAGATTGTCCGGTTTATCGACTCTTTATCCGTATTAAGATCTATACCGCATTTTTTCTAATGAATGCCCTTGAGCTTTGTTGATGGTGATTGCTAATGCTAATCGAATTGGCAATCGCAATCTTTTAAATTGAAAAAGCAGATCCGGTAGAATCATGGGAATGCGAGGAATAAGAACAGTCTCACCCTCGGAAGGCCCTGTCAAGATTGTTGGCTCTATTACGTTATCTCTGGTGTTTCCTCCTGGTGTGCCCTTTTTGGTACGATTAGTGGTGCTTTCTGTTTGAGCCGCAAACATTTATATTGAATAAGATGTCATATTGAATATGAAATTATATAAAATCACATCCTTCAAATTCGAAAGAGAGAATTAAAGCCAATGTACTGCGGTAACTGTTAATACAGATTGTATTATTGAATACTTGGTTAATATAGAGTGGTAGAAAAGTGAAAAAGAACTGAAACCTTTTTTTAGTTTTTTTAAATGATTGCCATTGAAATATGTTTTTTTTTCTTTTCTTTTTTCCTTTTTTATTTTTTCTTTTTTTCAGTTTTTCTCTTTTTTTCAGTTTTTCTTTTTTAGTTTTTTCTTAGTTTTTTCTTTATTTTTTTTTTAGTTTTTCTTTTTTCGTTTTTTAATTTTTCTTTTTTTTAAGTTTTTTACCTTTTTTTATTTTTTTGTATTTTCTTCTTTTTTAGTTTTCTTTTTCTTCTATATTTTTTTCTTTATTCATTTTTTCTTTTTTATTTTTTTTTTGTTCTTTATTTCTTTTATTTTTCAGTTTAAAAGGCACGCGGCAGGCTTCTATGTATGGATTCTCATTTTCCCTTGTGTTCTAACCGTAGACAGGGCTGGGTCCCGCCGGCTTCGCCACCGGGCCCAACCATGACACGCGGCAGTCTTGTATATATGGATTCTCATTGTCCCTTGTGTTCTAACCACAGACAGTGCTGGGTCCCGGCGGCTTCGCCACCGGAACCCCATCATGGCACGCGGCAGGCTTCTATATATGGATTCGCATTGTCCCTTGTATTCTGGGTCCCGGCAACGCTATGTCGTTTTTGGATCGAATCTCTCTCTCTCTCTCTCTCTCGATCGAGTGAAGTTTCTTAAAATTTCATGAAGTGTATATATTTTCCACTTTCCTAATCCAAATATTACGGGAAGATATTGCCTGGCCGACCATTCATTTCTGTTTCAAGGAAAAAATTCCCCTAGTCCTATCAAATATCATTCTGAATTGTTCAATTCTCTTTATTACATTCTCTTGAATTCTCTTTATTACATAATACTACTAACCATGAAAAATCGAGATTATGACTTTCGAAATCTGGCCAATATTAGCCCAGGCTAGAAGTCGTACAAGAACTATTCGGTAGCTAAATCTTTCTTCTATATATGTAAAAATAAGTTGTTTGTTTGTGTGTCTGTCTGTCTATCCGCATATGACGTCTGAATTATTTCATCATATATCAATTCAAAAACGAATGTATTCAAGCCGAAGTAGCTGAGTTGGTAAAGCGTTATGTTCCAGGTTCTAGGTCCGAGAGGTTCCAGGTTCGAACCTTGGCTTTAGCATTAATACAAAAGAAGAAAAAAAACTAAAAAAGGTAAAAACTACAAAAAACTAAAAAGAAACTACTAAAAAATCTAAGAAAGCTAAAAAAAGAAAAAAACTAAAAAAGGTAAAAAAAACTAAAAAAGAAAAAAAACTAAACAAAGGTAAAAACTACAAAAAAACTAAAAAGAAAAAACTAAAAACTAATAAAAAAAAACTAAAAAAACTAAAAACTGAAAAAGAAAAAAAACTAAAAAAAGGAAAAAAAACTGCAAAATAAAGGAGAAAAAGAAAACTACAAACCGGGAGACAGGGAATATAAATGACGACCGGGACACTCAAAGAGAAATTACGGACTGGGACACTGGGACACAAATAACGACCGGGAGATATAAATGACGACCGGGACACTCAAAGATAAGTTACAGACCGGGACACCGGGACACAAATGACGACCGGGACACAGGGAATATAAATGACGACCGGGACGCTCAAAGAGAAATTACAGACTGGGACACTGGGACACAAATGACGACCGGGATACTGGGAATAGACCGGGACACAGGGACAAAACTACAACGGAGATGCCGGGGGCACAGGGGGATATATAAAGTACGACGGGGACACAGGGAATGTTCGATTAGCAATCACCATCAACAAAGCTCAACAAAATCATTACAATAATGAGGTATAGATCTGAATACGGATTGTTTTACCCATGGACAATTTTATGTTGTATGTTCCAGAGTCGGTAAGCCTGACAATCTATTTATATGCACAGACAATGGGACATCGAAGAATATTGTATATTCGCAAGTTTTACGAAGTTAAAAACACACATATATATATATATATATATATATATATATATATATATATATATATATATATATATATATATATATATATATATATATATATATATATATATATACATATATATATATATATATATATATATATATATATATATATATATATATATATACTAGCTGTTGGGGCACCTAGTTGGTGGGGCGCTTCGCACCCCCCCAAGCCCCCCGCGCGCGTAAGTCGTTACGCGCCATTGTAGTTGTGTCCCTGTGTCCCACCTGTGAATAGAGATAGATATAAATATATGTTTTTAACTACGTAAAACATGCGAATATACAACATTCTTCGCTGTCCCATTGTCTGTGCATATAAATAGATTGTCAGGTTTACTGACTCTTGAACATGCAACATATAATTGTCCATGGGAAAAACAATCCGTATTCAGATATATACCTCATTATTCTAATGATGTGTCCCTGTGTCCCGGTCGTCATTTATATTCCCTGTGTCCCGGTCGTCATTTGTGTCCCGGTGTCCCAGTTTGTAATTTCTCTTTGAGTGTCCCGGTCGTCATTTATATTCCCTGTGTCCCGGTGTCCCGGTCGTCATTTGTGTCCCGGTGTCCCGGTCTGTAATTTCTATTCGAACAATCCATGTGTCCCAGTCGTCATTTATATATCCCGCCTGGGCCCCCGGCGTCCCCGTTGTAGTTTTGTCCCTGTGTCCCGGTCGTGATTTGTGTCCGGGTGTCCCAGTCTGTAATTTCTCTTTGAGGTTCCCGGTCGTCACTTATATTCCCTCTGTCTCGGTCGTCATTTGTGTCGTGAACAAATGTCTTAAATACCGTTAATGACGTCACCGTCAAAGCAAAAATGACGACAACTAATTTCATGACGTCAGCCGACACAGAAACATGACGTCACCTGATCCACAGACAGACAGACAACTTATTTATATATATATATATATATATATATATATATATATATATATATATATATATATATATATATATATATATATATATATATATATATATATATATATATATATATATATATATATATATATATATATATATATCTGTATTCACAGGTGGGACACAGGGACACAACTACAATGGCGCGTAACTAATATGGCGCGTAACGACTTACACGCGCATAACGACTTTGCGCCCCCCAAGCCCCCCCCCCCCCCGCGTAAGTCGTTACGCGCCATATTAGTTACGCGCCATTGTAGTTGTGTCCCTGTGTACCACCTATGAATATAGATAGATATATATATATATATATATATATGCGTTTTTAACTACGTAAAACTTGCGAATATACAACATTCTTGGCTTTTCCATTGTCTGTGCATATACAAAGCCTTATGTACTTATAATGATGTCATATGCAAACGCTCTTTTTACAAACAAACAAACATGCATACATACAACTCATTTTTATATAGATAGATAGATAGATAGATACAATACAAATTAACTGCGTAAAATTTGCGAATATACAACATTCTTCGCTGTCCAATTGTCGCTGCATATAAATAGATTGTCAGGTTTACCAACCCTCGAACATGCAACGTACAATTGTCCATGGGAAAAACAATCAGTATTAAGATCTATACCACATTTTTCTAATGATTGTCCTTGAGCTTTGTTGATGGTGATTGCAAATGCTAATCGAATTGGGAATTTCAATCTTTTAAATTGAAAAAGCAGATCCGTTGGAATCATAGGAATGCGAGGAATAAGAACAGCCTCACCCTCAAAAGGCCCTGTCAAGATTGTTGCCTCTATTACGTTTTCCATTCTTTTTTTTTACGGAAAGTCGCGTGCCATTGCAAAGTTTTGGAGGATTTATGTTTCGTAACAATATTATTGGTACGCCTATTTTTAGTTGTAGCACGTGTGGTGGAGACCCTGGGAGATCCAGGGAATTTAAAAATTCAGATGGATAATTAACCGCTTCATTTGGTTCCACAACTGTGTCGACTGACTTGTAAAGGACTGCCTGGTCTCGAATCTTGGACAAAACAATATTGTTGATTTCGTGGACGTCTATATTTTTGGGTGCAAGAATCGCTCGTTCACTTAGCCATTTATTATTTTTATAATTGGCTAGAATATTCGGAAATACTTTTTCAATCAATTCATTTTTGGACGTCACTAAATTACAGAATTCAGCAGGTAGTTGTATACGTCCTGAAATTGAGTCTACTGGGAGCTTTCCGTTTCCAATTGCCAGCAATTGATCTGAAAATGTTTGACCAGAGTCCTCGTTTTGCAATCGGACACGCATATTTGTAGTTAATTTTAATGTCTTTACGTCTGTCCATAAATTAGAATTTTTCAGGCAAGCATTCATTTCGTCTGCAGGGGTTGATCTAGGTATTATAGGTAATGTTTGCCTGAAATCTCCCGCAAGCAATATTAATGTGCTGCCAAAGGGTTTCGAATTCCGTCGCAAATCTTTCAAAGATCGATCCAGAGCCTCGAGCGATTTTTGTGTGCCATTGTGCACTCGTCCCAAATAATAAGTTTGCATTGCTGCAATACTTTACCCATCCCAGATGATTTGGAAATATTGTACGTGGGAGTTTCTGTAGAATGCAAATTCAGATGCAATTTCAAAGCGGAATGAGCAGTTCTTCCACCGGGCAGCAACGTTACGGCTATTCCGGACAACGCAATTGCCAACGCTATATCATTTTTTGATCGAATTGATGCCAGAATTAGTTTTATTACAAACGTTTTACCAGTACCTCCTGGCACATCCAAAAAGAAAATTTCTCCGACGTTGAAGTAAATTTCTCCAAAATCAAAACATGCACTAATTCAAAAACGTTCAGAAATTAAATTAAAACAAAAGATGTTTTTTTTTAACTGAAAGCAAGGAGCAACATTAAAACTTAAAACGAACAAAAATTACTTTGCATATGAAAGGGGCTGTTCCCTCCTCAACGCCCCGCTCTTTACACTAAAGTTTGATTCTTTCTGTCAACTCTACTTTTTGAAACAGTGAAAAACTTAGCGTAAAGAGCGGACGTTGAGGAGGGAGCAGCCCCTTCATATACGAAGTAATTTCTGTTCATTTTAAGTTTTAATGTCGCTCCTTACTTTCAGTTAAAAAAAACTTGTTTTTTAATTTAATGAACAACCAGGATCAAACTTAACCCTCTTTCCCAATAACAAAACCTATATGTAAACAATGAACAACTTGCATAATTTGCATCCCTTGGGGTTATATTATTCCCAGAAGGATATTATTTGACCTTTCGACTGTTTTAAAAGCTCGGTATTTTCCGGGGGAAAAAATTAATTTTTTTATAAATTTAATTTCACAAAAGAAGGCATATGTGACAAGGGTAAATCCTCTGAATTGGCAAGAGCCTTGGAGACGATAAACTCTTAAGATTTAATATTTTGAAGGAAATAGGGCAATTTGAATCGTAAGAATCGAACTGATAACTCAGTCTTTGAAGAATCTAGATTTCTGTTTTCTGCTCAGTTAAGTTTAAATAGATTTTAATTGTAAAACCATAAAAGATCATAAAACATGGGACCACCAATATTCACTGTCTTAAGGAGCACAGGATACAACGGGATATACAATGGGATACCACGGAATTAAATGGGGAGAAAAAACTTTCCTTAACTTATATTATGCTAATGATTTAAATATCCCAAATGAAAGTGTGAGCAATATGAATGAGCTTTTAGAGGTTTCACGAGTTCAGAAAGCAAGACTAGATTTAAAAATTAGTGTTAAGTAGAATAAGTCACTAAGACTAGGAATAAGTGAAGATGAAAATGTGACATAGGGTAACGAAAAAATTGACCAGGTGGACAGCTTCACTTACCTTGGTAGTATTTCATAGGCAGCGCAATGGCGCTGCCTAAGTAAAGAGCGATGTGGGCACAATGTATGATTTGTTTTTATTTTTATTCGTTTTTTTTTTTGGTTTTAGACCAAGGCACTTCGTATCAATGGCGTTGTCGTAGAAACTTCAAAAAGGGCTCATTCGATTGGAAATTGCAAGGGCTAGTACTCTTATTAATAATCAGAAGTGATTGGAGGACAACTAACACCCCTCCCACGTCCATCAGTTCCTCAAACACCTCCGATCGAAATTTTTGGGTGATTGCATAAACTTCGGAAGGGGCCCATAGTGCTGCTAATCAGAAGTTTTAGTGTTATTTATTGAGATTCAGAGTGATGGCAGGGCGGATAACCCCCCCCCCCCACACATAGCATCTTCCCGAAAGGCATCTGTTACAAATTTTGAGATGGCTATTTGTTGTCGTAGAATCTTCAAAAAAGGCTCTTTCGATTGGAAATTGAAAAGGCTAGTGCCCTCTTTAATAGTCAAAAGCGATTGAAGCGTAACTAACACCCTCCCACGTCTACCATTTCCCCAAACACATCAAATCAAAAATTTAAGATAGCCATTTTGTTCTACATAATTGAAAGGTCCGGAAATTATGTCTTTGAAGATAGCAGCCCCTAGACCTCTCAGGGCAAGATAGCCATTTTATTCTACATAACTGAAAGGTCCGGAAATTATGTCTTTGAGGATAACAGCCCCCAGATCTTTCAGGGCAAGGGTTGTAAGTTATTCCCTGGGGGCATATAATGTATACATAGAAAGGGCGATCGTACAAACTTCGGAGGGGGGCTCATTGGATTGAAAATGAGACATTCTAGTGCCCTTGCTAAAATTCAGAGTGATTGGAGGGTGGATACACACCCACACACCTGGTATTTTCCAGAAATTCATCTGATAGGAATTTTGAGATTGCCATTTGTTGAGAAACTTCAAAAATATAGCTCATTCAATTGGAAATTGAAAGGACTGGTGCCCTTTTTAATAGTCAAATGTGAATGGAAGGCAACTAACATTTCCTCCCACGCCCACCATTCCCCCAAACACATCCAATCAAAATTTTGAGATAGGCATTTTGCTCAATGTAACTGAGAGGCCCGGAAATTATGTCTTTGAGGATGACAACCCCCCTAAAGCCCACAGGGCAAGGGTTATAAATTATGCCCTGGGGGCATATTAGGCATATATAGAAAGGGTGATCGTATAAACTTCGGATGGGGCTTATTGGATTGGTGATCAGAAGTTCTAGCGTCCTTTTCTTTTTAAGATTGAGTGATGGGAAGGTGGATACCCCCCTCGCACCGTTTAAACTTCGAAAAGGGCTCGTTCAAGTGGAAATTAAAAGGGCTAGTACCCTTTTTAATAGTCAAGTGTTTGGAGGGCAACTAACTCCCCTCCCGCACCTACAATTTCCCCAAACACATCCAATCAAAATTTTGAGAAGGCCATTTTGTTCAACGTAATTGAAAGGTCGAGAAATTATGCCTTTGAGGATGACGACCCCCCCCCCCTCAGTCCTCAGGCCTAGGGATGCTAGTTGTGCTCTCGTGGCATATAAGGTTTATACAGAAAGGATGATCGTATAAACTTCGGAGGGGGTTCATTAGATTGGTAATCAGAAGATCTATTGTCCTTTTTAAGATTGAGAGTGATCAAAGGGTGGGTACCCTTCCACGCATAGTATTTTCTTGAATGCTCTTATATAAATTTTGAGATGTCCATTTATTGTCGTAGAAATTTCAAAAAAGGCTCATTGGGTTGGAAATTCAAATGGCTAGTTCCTTTTTTATTAGTCAAAAGTGATTGGAGGGCAACAAACCCCTCCCCCCTACGCCCATCAGTTCCAAAGCACATCTGATAAAATTTTATATAGATTTGTTTAGCGTAGTTGAAAGGTCAGGAAATCATGTCTTTGAGAATGAAAAGCCCCCCATAGCCCTCAGCGCAAGGGCTGTATGCTCTGCATCAAGGGCATATAAGGTTTTGATGGAAAGGGTGGTCGATTAAACACCAGATAGAGCTCATTGGTTTGGAAATCAGATGTTCTAGTTCCTTTTTTAAGAGTCGAAGAGATCGGGGTTAGCCCCCCCCCCACGCCTATTTTCCATAAAAATATTTGATAAAAATTTGAGATAGCCATTTGTTCAAAAATTGTCCAAAGATCATATAATAAGGCCTCGTGTGAACTTTAGAAGAGGATCATACAATTTGAAATATATAGTTCTAGTTCCCTCTTAAGAGTCAAACATGAAAGAGAGCAACTAGCCCCCCTCCCTGACATCCTCTTTTCTCAAAACACATTCAATTGAAATTGGGAGACAGCCATTTTGTAACCAATGGTCCGAAAATCATATAGCCATGTCTTTAGAGCGGACACAATCCCCTGGGACCCAGGGCAACGGTTTTGAGTTATGCACCAGAATACATAGGTTTTTGGGAACAGGTGGTCGTATAAGCTTTGGATCGGACGGAGCTCGTTCGATTTGGATCAGAGGGTAATCAGCCCATCCAAGCCTATCATTCCCCAAAATAAGTCCGACCGAAATTTAAAGATATCTATTTTGTTCAGCCTTTTTAAAAGGTCCAGCAATTATGTCTCTGGAGATGTCAATCTGCCCAAAGTCCTCAGTTAAGGGCTGTGAGTTAGGCTTCATTGTTTACACACGGTATATGTTATTGCGAAAGGTATGCATGTTTGAATTTTACTTTTCAACAAGACGAAGGGCATTCAGATGCGCCTTTCAGAGGATGTTTTGTACTAGATCAAAACACGTTACCAAACAGTTCGTGGTAACGTACTGTAGTAGGGAGCAACCCGGCTCAATAGTAACCGAAATTCTAAAAAACAGAATTTTGATACCAATAGTTACATCAAAAGAATTTCATTTTAATGGTGATTTTAAATATACAAGTTTCATCAAGTTTAGTCTTACCTATCAAAAGTTACGAGCCTGAGAAAATTTGCCTTATTTTAGAAAAGAAGGGGAAACACCCCTTAAAAGTCATATCTATATATATAAAAATAAGTTGTTTGTTTGTGTGTCTGTCTGTCCGCATATGACGTCTGAATTATTTCATCATATACCAATTCAAAAACGAATGTATTCAAGCCGAAGTAGCTGAGTTGGTAAAGCGTTATGTTCCAGCTTCTAGGTCCGAGAGGTTCCAGGTTCGAACCTTGGCTTTAGCATTGATACAAAAGAAGAAAAAAAACTTAAAAAGGTAAAAACTACAAAAAAAAACTAAAAAGAAAATACTAAAAAACTAAAAAAGCTAAAAAACTAAAAAAAAACTAAAAAAAGGTAAGAAACAAAAAACTAAAAAAGAAAAAAAAACTAAACAAAACTAAAAAAGGTAAAAACTACAAAAAAAACAACTAAAAACTAATAAAAAACTAATAAAAATAAAAAAACTAAAAACTGAAAAAGAAAAAAAAAACAAAAAAAGGAAAAAACTAAAAAAGGTAAAAACTAAAAAAAAAAACTAAAAAGAAAAAAGAAAAAAAGAAAAAAGCTAAAAAAAGGTAAAAACCAAAAAAAAACTAAAAAAAAAAAATTATTTCATCATATACCAATTCAAAAACGAATGTATACAGACCGGGACACGAGGAATATAAATGATGACCGGGACACTCAAAGAGAAATTGCAGACTGGGACACCGGGACACAAATGACGACTGGGACGTGTGTGTCGACTGATGTCATGTTTGTCGACTATAAATGACGACTGGGACACAGGAACACAACTACAACGGGGACGCCGGGGGGGGATCAGGGGAGATATATAAATGACGATGGGGACACAGGGAATGTTTGATCAGCAGTCACCATCAACAAAGCTCAAGGGCAATCATTAGAATAATGAGGTATAGATCTGAATATGGATTGTTTTTCCCATGGACAATTATATGTTGTATGTTCAAGAGTCGGTAAACCTGACAATCTATTTATATGTACAGGCAATGGGACAGCGAAGAATGTTGTATATTCGCAAGTTTTACGTAGTTTAAACAGATATATATATATATATATATATATATATATATATATATATATATATATATATATATATATATATATATATATATATATATATATATATATATATATATATATATATATATATCTATATTCACAGGTGGGACATAGGGACACAACTACAATGGCGCGTAACTAATATGGCGCGTAACGACTTACGCGCGGGGGGGGCTTGGGTTGCACGAAACGCCCCCACCAACTAGATGTTGTAGCTAGTAATCATATAATCTAAAACGAAAATCACACCATCAGATTTAGCATATCAGAGAACCCTTTGGTAGAAGTTTCAAGCTCCTATCTACAAAAATGTGGAATTTTATATTTTTTGCCACAAGACAGAACACGGATGCGTGCTGATTTGTTGTTTTCATTTTTTTTCCCAGGGGTGATCGTTTCGACCCAGAGGTCCTAGAATGTCGCGAGATGGCTCGTTCTAACGGAAATAAAAGTTCTAGTACCCTTTTTAAGTGACCAAAAAATTGTAGGGAACCTAGGCCCCCTCCCACGCTCACTTTTTTTCCCAAAGTTACCGGATCAAAATTCTGAGATAGCCATTTTATTCAGCATAGTCAAAAAACCGAAAAACTGTCTTTGGGGACGACTTGCTCCCCCCCAGTCCCCGTGGGAGGGGCTGTAAGTTACAAACTTTGACCAGTGTTTACATATAGTAATGGCTATGGGGAACTGTAAACACACTTTCAGGGGGATTTTTTTGGTTGGGGGTGAGGGGAGGGGTTTATGTGGGGGGGAACTTTCCATGGAAAAATTTGTCATGGGGGAAGAGATTTTCCATGAAGGGGGCGCAGGATTTTTTTTGCCTTTTTTATAGAGGAACGAAAAAATAAATATGAAAAAGTTTCTTCATCTGAAAATAAGGAGCAACATTAAAACTTAAAAAAAAACAGAAATTATTACGCACATGAGGGGTTTACCTCCTCCTAATACCTTGCTCTTTACGCTAAAGTAATTTTATTAATTTCAAC
The DNA here is from genome assembly GCF_032884065.1 of Artemia franciscana. Taxonomy (NCBI): domain Eukaryota; kingdom Metazoa; phylum Arthropoda; class Branchiopoda; order Anostraca; family Artemiidae; genus Artemia; species Artemia franciscana. Next base: position 4,360,989 of record NC_088869.1, on the reverse strand, counting down.
TGTTTATTCTACGGCCTTGTGATTCGGGAGTAATTCTTAAGGAATTGGGACAAAATTTAAGCTTTAGGATAAAGAGCAAGGTATTGACGAGGGAGCGAACCCCCTCATATACATAATAAATACATACGAATTTCGAGGTTCGTTACATTAGTTAATTCGTAAGTTACATATATTTTTACTAATAAAAACGTTCGTAAAATTAAAAATTCTAGTTGCCTTTTTAAGTAACCAAAATTGGAGGGTAACTAGGCCTACTCCCCCGCTCCTTTTTTCTCAAAATCGTCCGATCAAACCTACGAGAAAGCCAATAAGCCAAAAAAAAAATTAATATGCAAATTTCGTTTTAATTATTTAGCCAAAATCAAAACATTCATTAATTCAAACACGTTCATAAATTTAAAAAAATAGAAATTAAATAAAAACAAAAAAAAAGCAAGCGAGATTAAAACTCCAAACGAACAGAAATTACTCCATATATAAAAGGGGCTGTTCCCTCCTCAACGCCCCGCTCTTTACGCTAAAGTTTTTTACTGTTTAAGAAAGTAGAGTTAAGAGAAAGAGTCAAACTTTAGCGTATAGAGCGTGGCGTTGAGGAGGAAACAGCCCTTTCATATAAGGAGTAATTGATGTTCGTTTTAATTTTTAACGTCGCTCCTTACTTTGAGTTAAAAAAACTTGTTTTTTTTTATTTAATGTGAATAGGGATTGTCAAAAGGATGTAACACTGGAATAACTAAGTATATTAATTTGGAAAACTCAGTAAATGGTAAGGGAGATGATAAAAAAGGCAATATTTGCATGCTACCAATACTAATACAACTACCACCACTACTACTACCAGATCAATCATATTTTCAGTATTGAGGGGAAATTTTGGCAAAATCAAAAGACACTATGTGCATGCAAATTGTCAAAACAGCGCATCTCAAGACTTGATTGGGCTATTAAGTCGGAACTTTTAGAGAATGCTTAAAGGGGAATATCATCTCACCAGAGGGCAATATGTGCACACTACTGCTAATACTACTCTTACTGCTGTATTTACTGCAACTACTGCTTCTATTGATACTACTTGTACGGCCCAGAGCACTGGGAGGAAACTAGTAATATCAATACTACCACTGTGGCTATTATTACAACTATGCCTAGGGAAATGACGGTGAAATTTTGAAGGAATTTAGAGGGGGGAGGTAAACAAAATTACAACACACCGTCTATATGCAAGTTGTCAAACGGGTGTAGCAGCAATACCTTAGGAACAGTTTGGTGTGTGAAGTTGAAACTAACAGGGCTTGTTGTGAGGGATGTTGATCTAACCTAAAGAAAATATTTTCAACCTAATACTACTGCTTCTACTCATACTACTACTACTGTTACTATTATTACTACTTCTATTGCTACTAGCCTACTGCCACTAAAGCTTAGGCTACTACAATTAATTTTACTGCTAATACTACTTCTACCGCTATTAAAGCTAAGGTGGTAAAAATTACATTTTGGGATGTATAGTAACTAAATGGAATTAAATCGAAACACACTACGCCCACACAGGTTGTCAAGCAGACACATCAGAAATACTTTAAAAATGATTGGCGGTATTAAGCTGAAACTTCCAGCGTGTGTTAAAGGGGATGTTGAAGAAACCATAGGTGCAATTAGTGGTGTTGAAGAAACCATAGGTGCAATTAGTGGTACTGCCACTAATGCTGCTACAACTATTGGTACTGCGCAATCTAAGGGTATTAAGGTGAAGATTTTAAGGAATATTTAGGCGGATGTTGAGCTAAACCGAAACAAACTATGAGCATGTGGACTTTCAAGAAGTTGACACAGCAATATCTGAAGAACAAATTATACTATTAAGCTAGAACTTTAAAGGTAAGTCTTGGGGGATTTAGAACTAGCAAGAAGGCACTCTGTGTATGTTTTTTAAGGGGGAGGGGCGCGCCCCCCTGACGTAGTGGTGGATTAGTGGTTGGGTCCACTTGCTCTGGTTTGGGATGGGATGAAAGTTATTTTTTTGTAATTCGTTTTTAATAGTTTAGTTTTTAATAATTTTTTAATTATTAAGACTGTTTCTTTCTGCAAACAAGTTTGAAACAAGGTTTTGTGCGGTCTCTGTTAGGGATTTTACTAATGACACATACTGCCAAAAAGTTATTTAATTAAATTTAGGTTTATCAAGGGAATCTCTCCATTTTACCACAAAAGCCAACTGGGAGGCGATAATCTTCATTTTGTAATTACATGGAGAGGAAATTTAAAATCCTAACTTCTTTAGGCTTTTGAAATGATATTTCAGGATTGTGCTGTCACATCAGGGCTGAAAAGCAAAATATTTAATTCTTTTTACTGACAAAAAATTTGTTTTCGAGTCTTGCTATAGCATTGAGGCAAAGAAATTGATATCATTAGTTTTTTCGGATGTCTGTTTTGTTTTTTTGGGTTTACTTTTTTTGCGAAGCAGGGTGATTTTTAAAAAATTGTTGTTTTTTTATAAGATTTGTATAATAGAAAACAAATGTATAAGAAGTGAAAAAATTATTCATTTAAATTTTGGATTTTGGTGAGCAAGTGGTGGTCACTTTATTGCCTGTTTTCATCTAATTAAAGCTCTACATTGCATGATAAATCACCTCTGTTCATTCTAAAACATTAAAATAAAGGGAATACTCTTTAAAATCTTATAACGGTTCGTATAAGTATATACTTAAAACTATGGATATTAGGCAAAATACTACTTCAAAGGTTGGAGTAATCATTTAAGAAGAATAGATTTTCGAAAAATTGTTTATAAAAGAAGGCAAATATTTTTTTTTTTTTTTTTTTTTTTTTTTTTTTTTTTTTTTTTTTTTTTTTTTTTTTTATCTAGCTGGTATAAATTGGTCTCTGAATTCTCAGTTTGAATCAGCGGAATGGCATTGCTTTTTTTCAAATATTAAAAAAAAAATTATAAAAAGGGGAAATTCACACAGCTTGAGTTAACCATGGAAACAGAATGCAATTGCAATATTACTTTCTCGCATTCTCAATACCAACCAGTCACAAATATAGTTATGTTTTTGTATAGGGGTTGAATATATTTGTCCTTAAAATTGTTTAAACTGCTATATATACCGCAGAGGATTTTTATACTTATCTTGATACATGCCATCCAATCATATTTCCACAATTAGTTGTTTACAAATTAAAGTTTTTACAGGACAATTTTCTTACTTAATGCTAAATCTGAGTCAAATTTCAAATTTTTTTAGCCCCTATACACTTGTTTGTAGATTTATAATAAACTGTTGTTTTTCTTTAATTAAGCCAAAGATATGTACAGGTAAGTGCTCACTGAACGCTATCATTTTCTAACTACCCCTTTTCTCTTCACATGTTGTATATAAAAAGCCAGCCTTTTTTTTTCGCAATTTGTTCTAAGAGTATTGGGAAGCTGACATCAGTTTCCCATAATCTTTGTAAGCTAATATTCGGTGACGATTAAGCGAATCTGCGCTCTCTAAGCACTTATCTTAAAGCAGACAAGGTTAGTTAAGATAGACGGGCAAATTCTGTGAAAAATTAAGAAATTCTGGAAAGAGCTTTTCAACGAATTTTTTATTCCAGAAACTTTGGGCCAGATAACGATACGATTGCAGGTGATCGGAAAAGTAGTTAAGTCATGACTCGCGCAACGTTACAGGTATGGTTGAAGATTGCGGCGAAGATTTGGGGAAAAAATTATGCAATAAAGATTAAGTGTTTCGAGCCGGCTTTATGAAATATAGGGGGTGGATATATGGATGTGAAGAATGACTGAGCTTAAATTGTTCAAGACAACGGTTAGGCAAATGTTTGGTTAATCATATATTTTATATTCTCTCCTTTTTGGAGGGCTTCTTTGGCCATCTTTCCGTTGATTTTCTGTGTTTCAATCACTGTACTCCTGGTATGTTTCCACGAAAGCATTTGAACTTCACAATTGATATATTTAACTACTCATTATATGATCTTTTTCAAGACCTACTCTTAAGAACTTAGAAACAAATAAAAAGTTGTTTATGAAAATAAGACGGAAATGGTGACCCAGTTTGTACAGTATTTTTCTTTTCTTGCCACTTTAACCATAAATCCCTGGATAATGGAAGAGTCGTGAGTTTTTATATAACAGTACGATTTTATAGATTCTTTTAAAAGTTTTATGAGTGTGAAGTAGTTCTACTCTTTGATTCTGAGGCTTATCTAGGATTTTTCCCCCTCTAAAAGAGTTTCCCATTTTCGTCCTATGAATTATTAAGTGTGTGTCCGTGTTGCTGCCTCTGCTTAAAACGATAAAAGAAAATGCTTTCTCTTCTTTCATATACCGAAGACCTTTTAATGTTTCAGTAGTTACATCTCTCACTTAGCAACCCTGTTTCAGACATTTGACGACCCAGGGGCCTTTTAGGGGACGGCTGGGATGGAACCGAAATAATGGAAACTTAAATATGAATGTGTCAAAAACAGGGTTCTTCATTCATTGATGAAGAAACTTCGGAGAGAAGTTGTCTACTAAAAGAGTCCCTGGATCCACTTTATTGAGGAAGCATTTGAGGAGGTACTATAGATTGAAAAACAAAACAACAAAAGTAGCAAATGAAATGTTAAAATTAATTTGAAATTGAAATTGAAAGTAGCAAATGAAATGTTAAAATTCCCCAGAGACAAAGCAAAGCACTCAATAAACTAAATTTGTCTTTCCATTAGCAAGTAGATGTAGACTTTTTGGTTTTTTAGTCATTCAAGAGTCCAAAGCTTATCATGTAAAAAAATGATGCAATAACAAAACAAGTACTACTATGCTACACCTCCTTCAACCTATGAAAGCTCAGGGGCTAACGCCAATGGGCTACTTCAATGCCGATAACAAAATTAGTCCTTGACGTCATGCTGAAAATTCCCCAGAGACAAAGCAAAGCACTCAATAAACTAAATTTGTCTTTCCATTAGCAAGTATTGGTAGATGTAGAATTTTTGCATTCTTGTTTTTTAGTCGTTACAGAGTCTGAAGCTTATCATGCAAAAAATGATACAATAACAAAACAAGTACTACTATGCTACACCTCCTTCAACCTCTGAAAGTTCAGGGGCTAACGCCAATAGGCTACTTGCATACCGATAACAAAATTAGTCCTTGAAGTCATGCTGAAAATTCCCCAGTGACAAAGCAAGGCTCTCGATAAACTAAATTTGTCTTTCCATTAGCAAGTATTGGTAGATGTAGAATTTTTGCATTCTTGTTTTTTAGTCGTTACAGAGTCTGAAGCTTATCAGCAAAAAATGATACAATAACAAAACAAGTACTACCATGCCACACCTCCTTCAACCTCTGAAAGCTCAGGGGCTAACGCCAACAGGCTACTTTCATACCGATACCAAAATTAGTCCTTGACTTCATGTTGAAAAATCCCCAGTGACAAAGCAAGGCTCTCGATAAACTAAATTTGTCTTTCCATTAGCAAGTAGATGTAGACTTTTTGCTTTCTTGGTTTTTTAGTCATTCAAGAGTCCAAAGCTTATCATGTAAAAAATGATGCAATAACAAAACAAGTACTACTATGCTACACCTCCTTCAACCTCTGAAAGCTCAGGGGCTAACGCCAATGGGCTACTTCCAAAATTAGTCCTTGACGTCATGCTGAAAATCCCCCAGTGACAAAGCAAGGCTCTCGATAAACTAAATTTGTCTTTCCATTAGCAAGTATTGGTAGATGGAGAATTTTTGCATTCTTGTTTCTTAGTCGTTACAGAGTCTGAAGCTTATCATGCAAAAAATGATACAATAACAAAACAAGTACTACTATGCTACATCTCCTTCAACCTCTGGAAGCTCAGGGGCTAACGCCAACAGGCTACTTTCATACCAATAACAAAATTAGTCCTTGACTTCATGTTGAAAAATCCCCAATGACAAAGCAAGGCTCACGATAAACTAAATTTGTCTTTTCATTAGCAAATATCAGTAGATATTGACTTTTTGCTTTCTTGGTTTTTTAGTCATTCAAGAGTCCGAAGCTTATCATGTAAAAAAATGATGCAATAACAAAACAAGTACTACTATGCTACACCTCCTTCAACCTATGAAAGCTCAGGGGCTAACGCCAATGGGCTACTTCAATGCCGATAACAAAATTAGTCCTTGACGTCATGCTGAAAATTCCACAGTGACAAAGCAAGGCTGTCGATAAACTAAATTTGTCTTTCCATTAGCAAGTATTGGTAGATATAGAATTTTTGCATTCTTGTTTTTTAGTCGTTACAGAGTCTGAAGCTTATCATGCAAAAAATGATACAATAACAAAACAAGTACTACTATGCTACACCTCCTTCAACCTCTGAAAGCTCAGGGGCTAACGCCAATGGGCTACTTCCATACCGATAACAAAATTAGTCCTTGACCTCATGCTGAAAATTCCCCAGTGACAAAGCAAGGCTCTCGATAAACTAAATTTGTCTTTCCATTAGCAAGTAGATGTAGACTTTTTGCTTTCTTGGTTTTTTAGTCATTCAAGAGTCCGAAGCTTATCATGTAAAAAATGATGCAATAACAAAACAAGTACTACTATGCTACACCTCCTTCAACCTCTGAAAGCTCAGGGGCTAACGCCAATGGGCTACTTTCAAAATTAGTCCTTGACCGCAGGCTGAAAATCCCCCAGTGACAAAGCAAGGCTCTCGATAAACTAAATTTGTCTTTCCATTAGCAAGTATTGGTAGATGGAGAATTTTTGCATTCTTGTTTCTAAGTCGTTACGGAGTCTGAAGCTTATCATGCAAAAAATGATACAATAACAAAACAAGTACTACTATGCTACATCTCCTTCAACCTCTGGAAGCTCAGGGGCTAACGCCAATAGGCTACTTTCATACCAATAACAAAATTAGTCCTTGACGTCATGCTGAAAATTCCCCAGTGACAAAGCAAGGCTCTCGATAAACTAAATTTGTCTTTCCATTAGCAAGTAGATGTAGACTTTTTGCTTTCTTGGTTTTTTAGTCATTCAAGAGTCCGAAGCTTATCATGTAAAAAATGATGCAATAACAAAACAAGTACTACTATGCTACACCTCCTTCAACCTATGAAAGCTCAGGGGCTAACGCCAATGGGCTACTTCAATGCCGATAACAAAATTAGTCCTTGACGTCATGCTGAAAATTCCACAGTGACAAAGCAAGGCTGTGGATAAACTAAATTTATCTTTCCATTAGCAAGTATTGGTAGATATAGAATTTTTGCATTCTTGTTTTTTAGTCGTTACAGAGTCTGAAGCTTATCGTGCAAAAAATTATACAATAACAAAACAAGTACTACTATGCTACACCTCCTTCAACCTATGAAAGCTCAGGGGCTAACGCCAATGGGCTACTTCAATGCCGATAACAAAATTAGTCCTTGACGTCATGCTGAAAATTCCACAGTGACAAAGCAAGGCTGTGGATAAACTAAATTTGTCTTTCCATTAGCAAGTATTGGTAGATATAGAATTTTTGCATTCTTGTTTTTTAGTCGTTACAGAGTCTGAAGCTTATCGTGCAAAAAATTATACAATAACAAAACAAGTACTACTATGCTACACCTCCTTCAACCTATGAAAGCTCAGAGGCTAACGCCAATGGGCTACTTCAATGCCGATAACAAAATTAGTCCTTGACGTCATGCTGAAAATTCCACAGTGACAAAGCAAGGCTGTGGATAAACTAAATTTTTCTTTCCATTAGCAAGTATTGGTAGATATAGAATTTTTGCATTCTTGTTTTTTAGTCGTTACAGAGTCTGAAGCTTATCGTGCAAAAAATTATACAATAACAAAACAAGTACTACTATGCTACACCTCCTTCAACCTATGAAAGCTCAGGGGCTAACGCCAATGGGCTACTTCAATGCCGATAACAAAATTAGTCCTTGACGTCATGCTGAAAATTCCACAGTGACAAAGCAAGGCTGTCGATAAACTAAATTTGTCTTTCCATTAGCAAGTATTGGTAGATATAGAATTTTTGCATTCTTGTTTTTTAGTCGTTACAGAGTCTGAAGCTTATCATGCAAAAAATGATACAATAACAAAACAAGTACTACTATGCTACATCTCCTTCAACCTCTGGAAGTTCAGGGGCTAACGCCAATAGGCTACTTTCATACCGATAACAAAATTAGTCCTTGACCTTATGCTGAAAATTCCCCAGAGACAAAGCAAAGCACTCAATAAACTAAATTTGTCTTTCCATTAGCAAGTAGATGTAGACTTTTTGCTTTCTTGGTTTTTTAGTCATTCAAGAGTCCGAAGCTTATCATCCAAAAAATAATGCAATAACAGACTAAATACTACTGTGCTACTCCTCCTTCAACCTCTGAAAGCTCGGGGGCTAACACCAATGGGCTACTTTCATATCGACAACGAAATTAGTCATAGACGTCATGCTGAAAACTCGCCCGAGATAAAGCAAAGATTTTAAATACACTTAGTTTGTCTTTCCATTAGCAAGTACCAGTAGATATTGACTTTTTGCTTTATTAGTTTTTAGTCATTGAAGAGTCTGAAGCTTAACATGCGAAAAATGCAGTAATACCCCAACATATACTACTACGCCACACCTCCTTCAACCTCTAAAAGGTACAGAGGCTAATACCAAAGGGCTAGTTTAATACCGATAAAGAAATTAGTCCTTGACGTCATGCTGAAAATTCCCCAGTGACAAAGCAAAGCTTTCGATAAACTCAATTTGTCTTTCCATTAGCAAGTATCAGTAGATATTGACTTTTTGCTTTCTTAATTGTATTAATCTTGGAACCGTCTGAAGCTTATCAAGCAAAAAATGCTGCAATAAAAACACAGTGTAATTAGTTTCAAAGACTTTCCAAGCTCATGGTGAGTTATTTATTTGAAAAATACTTTCTAAGGATGGGCAAAACAAACTTTCCCTTTTCCTTGATGGAAATTATTTCTGAAAAGTTAAGGAACAGTTTTTTCAGACAATCCCTATTGATATTCTTTTTTAAGGCTAATAAGATGTGACCAGAAAAGAATTTTCATCGCCAAAAATATCCATCTTGAATATATAAAATGGACAGTTAGTAATTTTATGTTCTTCATAACCTTTTTAGATTATTAAATGCAAAGACTAAGGACTTAGAAAATAAACAAACAAAAAACGGTAAAATATTTCATAGCCTTATATAAACCCTTTTCTAGAATTTAGCATCTACTATATATATATATATATATATATATATATATATATATATATATATATATATATATATATATATATATATATATATATATATATATATATATATATATATATATATATATATATATATATATATAGATATACTAGCTGTTGGTGGGGCGCTTCGCAAACCCCCCCCCCCAAGCCCCCCGCACGGGTAAATCGTTACGCGCCATATTAGTTAAGCGCCATTGTAGTTGTGTCCCTGTGTCCCACCTGTGAATACAGATATATATATATATATATATATATATCTATATATATAAAAATAAGTTGTCTGTGGATGGATGGATGGATGGATGTGTGGATGGATGTGTCAGGTGACGTCACCTGAAAAAACTGGATCAGGTGACGTCAAAACTGAAAAAACTAAAAAAAGGCAAAAACTACAAAAAAAACTAAAAACTAATAAAAAAAATAAAAAAGCTAAAAAACTAAAAAAACTATAAAGGTAAAAACCAATAAAAAACTAAAAAAAAAACTGAAAAAACTAAAAAAAGGCAAAAACTACAAAAAAAACTAAAAACTAATAAAAAAAGTAAAAAAGCTAAAAAACTAAAAAAACTAAAAAAAGGTAAAAAACTAAAAAAAATAAAAAATAAAAAAAACTAAAAAAAAGGAAAAAACTGAAAAATAAGCTAAAATAAAGGTAAAAACCAATAAAAAACTAAAAAAAAAAAGGAAAAAACTAATAAATGACGACACTCAAAGAGAAAAAAAAGGCAAAAACTACAAAAAAAACTAAAAACTAATAAAAAAAATAAAAAAGCTAAAAAACTAAAAAAACTAAAAAAAGGCAAAAACTACAAAAAAAACTAAAAACTAATAAAAAAGCTAAAAAACTAAAAAAACTAAAAAAAAGGCAAAAACTACAAAAAAACTAAAAACTAATAAAAAAAATAAAAAAGCTAAAAAACTAAAAAAAACTAAAAAAACTAAAAAAAGGTAAAAAACTAAAAAAACTAAAAACTAAAAAAAACTAAAAAAGGTAAAAACTAAAAGAACTAAAAAAGAAAAAAATAAATGACGACACTCAAAGAGAAAGCGACCAGGACAAAAGGAATGTTCGATTAGCAATCAACAAAGCACCGGGACACAGGGAGTATAAATGACGACCCGGGGGAAACAGGGGGATATAAATGACGACCGGGACAAAAAAACTAAAAAGAAAAAAAAACTAAAAACTAATAAAAAAAACTAAAAAATCTAAAAATCTAAATAAGCTAAAAAAGAAAAAAAAAGGAAAAAAATAAAGGAGAAAAACAAAACTAAAAAACGAATGTATATACAGACCGGGACACCGGGATACAAATGACGACCGGGACCCGGGACACAGGGAATATAAATGACGACCGGGACACAGGGACACAACTCCGGTACACCGGGATACAAATGACGACCGGGACACAGGGAATATAAATGACGACCGGGACACAGGGACACAACTACAACGGGGACACCGGGGGAAACAGGGGGATATAAATGACGACCGGGACAAAAAAACTAAAAAGAAAAAAAACTAAAAACTAATAAAAAAACTAAAAAATCTAAAAATCTAAATAAGCTAAAAAAGAAAAAAAAGGAAAAAAATAAAGGAGAAAAACAAAACTAAAAAACGAATGTATATACAGACCGGGACACCGGGATACAAATGACGACCGGGACCCGGGACACAGGGAATATAAATGACGACCGGGACACAGGGACACAACTACAGCGGGGACACCGGGGGAAACAGGGGGATGTAAATGACGACCGGGACACCGGGACAGGGAATGGTCGATTAGCAATCACCATCAACAAAGCTCAAGGGCAATCATTAGAATCATGAGGTATAGATCTGAATACAGATTGTTTTCCCATGGACCATTATATGTTGCATGTTCAAGAGTCGGTAAACCTGACAATCTATTTATATGCAAAGACAATGGGACAGCAAAGAATGTTGTATATTCGCAAGTTTTACGTAGTTAAAACCATATATATATATATCTATCTATATTCACAGGTGGGACATAGGGACACAACTACAATGGCGCGTAACTATTATGGCGCGTAACGACTTACGCGCGCGGGGGGGCTTGGGGGGGGCGCGAAGCGCCCCCACCAACTAGGTGTTGGGGTGGCGCGAAGCGCCACCCCAACAGCTAGTATATATATATATATATATCTATATATATAAAAATAAGTTGTCTGTCTGTGGATGGATGGATGGATGTGTCAGGTGACGTCACCTGAAAAAACTGGATTAGGTGACGTCAAAACTGAAAAAACTAAAAAAAGGCAAAAACTACAAAAAAAACTAAAAACTAATAAAAAAAATAAAAAAGCTAAAAAACTAAAAAAACTATAAAGGTAAAAACCAATAAAAAACTAAAAAAAAAAACTGAAAAAACTAAAAAAAGGCAAAAACTACAAAAAAAAACTAAAAACTAATAAAAAAAGTAAAAAAGCTAAAAAACTAAAAAAACTAAAAAAACTAAAAAAAGGTAAAAAACTAAAAAAAATAAAAAATAAAAAAAAACTAAAAAAAAGGAAAAAACTGAAAAATAAGCTAAAATAAAGGTAAAAACCAATAAAAAACTAAAAAAAAAAGGAAAAAACTAATAAATGACGACACTCAAAGAGAAAGCGACCAGGACAAAAGGAATGTTCGATTAGCAATCAACAAAGCACCGGGACACAGGGAGTATAAATGACGACCAGGACATAAGTAAAAAAAAAAAAACCCAATATATATATAAAAATAAGTTGTCTGTGGATCTGTGGATCGTGGATCAGGTGACGTCACCTGAAAAAACTGGATCAGGTGACGTCAAAACTGAAAAAACTAAAAAAAGGCAAAAACTACAAAAAAAACTAAAAACTAATAAAAAAAATAAAAAAGCTAAAAAACTAAAAAAACTAAAAAAAGGCAAAAACTACAAAAAAAACTAAAAACTAATAAAAAAGCTAAAAAACTAAAAAAACTAAAAAAAAGGCAAAAACTACAAAAAAACTAAAAACTAATAAAAAAAATAAAAAAGCTAAAAAACTAAAAAAACTAAAAAAACTAAAAAAAGGTAAAAAACTAAAAAAACTAAAAACTAAAAAAAAACTAAAAAAGGTAAAAACTAAAAGAACTAAAAAAGAAAAAAATAAATGACGACACTCAAAGAGAAAGCGACCAGGACAAAAGGAATGTTCGATTAGCAATCAACAAAGCACCGGGACACAGGGAGTATAAATGACGACCAGGACACAAGTAAAAAAAAAATTAACAAAACTAAAAAGAAGGTAAAAACTACAAAAAAACTAAAAAGAAAAAAAAACTAAAAACTAATAAAAAAACTAAAAAATCTAAAAATCTAAATAAACTAAAAAAGAAAAAAAAAAGGAAAAAAATAAAGGAGAAAAACAAAACTAAAAAACGAATGTATATACAGACCGGTACACCGGGATACAAATGACGACCGGGACACAGGGAATATAAATAACGACCGGGACACAGGGACACAACTACAACGGGGACACCGGGGGAAACAGGGGGATATAAATGACGACCGGGACAAAAAAACTAAAAAGAAATAAAAACTAAAAACTAATAAAAAAAACTAAAAAATCTAAAAATCTAAATAAGCTAAAAAAGAAAAAAAAAGGAAAAAAATAAAGGAGAAAAACAAAACTAAAAAACGAATGTATATACAGACCGGGACACCGGGATACAAATGATGACCGGGACCCGGGACACAGGGAATATAAATGACGACCGGGACACAGGGACACAACTACAACGGGGACACCGGGGGAAACAGGGGGATGTAAATGACGACCGGGACACCGGGACAGGGAATGGTCGATTAGCAATCACCATCAACAAAGCTCAAGGGCAATCATTAGAATCATGAGGTATAGATCTGAATACAGATTGTTTTCCCATGGACCATTATATGTTGCATGTTCAAGAGTCGGTAAACCTGACAATCTATTTATATGCAAAGACAATGGGACAGCAAAGAATGTTGTATATTCGCAAGTTTTACGTAGTTAAAACCATATATATATATATATATCTATATTCACAGGTGGGACATAGGGACACAACTACAATGGCGCGTAACTATTATGGCGCGTAACGACTTACGCACGCGGGGGGGCTTGGGGGGGGGGGCGCGAAGCGCCCCCACCAACTAGGTGTTGGGGTGGCGCGAAGCGCCACCCCAACAGCTAGTATATATATATATATATATATATATATATATATATATATATATAAAAATAAGTTGTCTGTGTGTGGATCTGTGGATGGATCAGGTGACGTCATGTTTGTTCGCATATGACGTCTGAATTATTTCACGCTAATACAAAAGAAGAAAAAAACTAAAAAAGGTAAAAACTACAAAAAAAAACTAAAAAGAAAAAAAAACTAAAAAAGCTAAAAAACTAAAAAAACTAAAAAAAGGTAAAAATCTAATAACTAAAAAAAAAACTGAAAAAAATAAAAAAAGCAAAAACTACAAAAAAAATAAAAACTAATAAAAAAACTAAAAAAGCTAAAAAACTAAAAAAACTAAAAAAAACTAAAAAAAGGTAAAAAACTAAAAAAAACTAAAAACTAAAAAAGAAAAAAACTAAAAAAAAGGAAAAAACTGAAAAATAAAAGAGAAAAAGAAAACTAAAAAAATATGAATAAATATATATAAAAATAAGTTGTTTGTGGGTTATGTCTGTCTGTCTGTCTGTCGAGTGACGTCGTGTTTGTCCGCATATGACGTCTGAATTATTTCACACTAATACAAAAGAAGAAAAAAAACTAAAAAAGGTAAAAGCTACAAAAAAAACTAAAAAGAAAAAAAACTAAAAAAGCTAAAAAACTAAAAAAAAACTAAAAAAAGGTAAAAAACTAAAAACTAAAAAAAACTGAAAAAACTAAAAAAAGGCAAAAACTAAAAAAAAACTAAAAACTAATAAAAAAACTAAAAAAGCTAAAAAACTAAAAAAACTAAAAAAACTAAAAAAAGGTAAAAAACAAAAAAAAAACTAAAAACTAAAAAAGAAAAAACTAAAAAAAAAGGAAAAAACTGAAAAATAAGAGAAAAAGAAAACTAAAAAAATATTAATAAATATAAAAAATATAAATATAAATATAATATAAATTAGCAATCAACAAAGCACCGAGACACAAATGACGACCGGGACACAGGGAGTATAAATGACGACCAGGACATAAGTAAAAAAAAAAAACTAAAAAAACTAAAAAAATGGTAAAAACTACAAAAAAACTAAAAACTAATAAAAAAACTAAAAAATCTAAAAATCTAAATAAACTAAAAAAGAAAAAAAAGAAAAAAGGAAAAAAATAAAGGAGAAAAACAAAACTAAAAAACGAATGTATATACAGACCGGGACACCGGGATACAAATGACGACCGGGACAAAGGGAATATAAATGACGACCGGGACACAGGGACACAACTACAATGGGGACGCCGGGGGGCACAGGGGGATATAAATGACGACCGGGACACCGGGACACAAGGAATATAAATGACGCCCGGGACACTCAAAGAGAAATCACAGACTGGAACACCGGGACACAAATGACGACCGGGACACAGGGAATATAAATGACGACCGGGACACAGGGACATAACTACAAAGGGGACGCCGGGGTGCACAGGGGGATATATAAATGACGATGGCGACTCAGGGAATGGTCGATTAGCAATCACCATCAACAAAGCTCAAGGGCAATCATTAGAATCATGAGGTATAGATCTGAATACGGATTGTTTTCCCATGGACCATTATATGTTGCATGTTCAAGAGTCGGTAAACCTGACAATCTATTTATATGCACAGACAATGGGACAGCAAAGAATGTTGTATATTCGCAAGTTTTACGTAGTTAAAAACATGGGCTTGGGGGGGGCGCGAAGCGCCCCCACCAACTAGGTGTTGGGGTGGGGCGAAGCGCCACCCCAACAGCTAGTATATATATATATATATATATATATATATATATATATATATATATATATATATATATATATATATATATATATATATATATATATATATATATGTTTTTAACTACGTAAAACATGCGAATATACAACATTCTTCGCTGTCCCATTGTCTGTGCATATAAATAGATTGTCAGGTTTACTGACTCTTGAACATGCAACATATAATTGTCCATGGGAAAAACAATCCGTAATCAGATCTATACCTCATTATTCTAATGATGTGTCCCTGTGTCCCGGTCGTCATTTATATTCCCTGTGTCCCGGTCGTCATTTGTGTCCCGGTGTCCCAGTTTGTAATTTCTCTTTGAGTCTCCCGGTCGTCATTTATATTCCCTGTGTCCCTATGTCCCGGTCGTCATTTGTGTCCCGGTGTCCCGGTCTGTAATTTCTATTCGAACAATCCCTTTGTCCCGGTCGTCATTTATATATCCCACCTGTGCCCCCGGCGTCCCCGTTGTAGTTGTGTCCCTGAGTCCCGGTCGTGATTTGTGTCCGGGTGTCCCAATCTGTAATTTCTCTTTGAGGTTCCCGGTCGTCATTTATATTCCCTGTGTCCCGGTCGTCATTTGTGTCCCGGTGTCCCGGTATGTAATTTCATCAGTTGACAAAAATGACGTCAGTCGACAAACAACTTCATGACGCATACAGCTCGATCCTTATAATGACGTCAGTCGACAAACATGACGTCAGTCGACACACATACATGACGTCTCTCGACAAACACACACACAGACAACTTATTTTAATATATATAGATATACTAGGTGTAACACCTAGTTGGTGGGGGCGCTTCACGCCCCCCCCCCAAGCCCCCCCCCCCCCCGCACGCGCAAGTCG
This sequence comes from Artemia franciscana, assembly GCF_032884065.1. Taxonomy (NCBI): domain Eukaryota; kingdom Metazoa; phylum Arthropoda; class Branchiopoda; order Anostraca; family Artemiidae; genus Artemia; species Artemia franciscana. The sequence goes on along the minus strand of NC_088869.1, from coordinate 4,344,893 downwards.
TTACGCGCCATATTAGTTACGTGCCATTGTAGTAGTGTCCCTGTGTCCCACCTGTGAGTATAGATAGATATATATACATATATATTTTTAACTACGTAAAACTTGCGAATGTACAACATTCTTGGCTGTCCCATTGTCTGTGCATATAAATAAATTGTCAGGTTTACCGACTCTTGAACATGCAACATATAATTGTCCATGGGAAAAACAATCTGTATTCAGATCTATGCCTCATTATTCTAATGATTGCCCTTGAGCTTTGTTGATGGTGATTGCTAATGGAACATTCCCTGTGTCCCTGTCGTCATTTATATATCCCCCTGTGCCCCCCGGCGTTCCCGTTGTTGTTGTTTCCCTGTGTCCCGGTCGTCATTTGTGTTCCGGTGTCCCAGTCTGTAATTTCTCTTTGAGTGTCGCGGTCGTCATTTATATTCCCTATGTCCCGGTCGTAATTTGTGTCCCGGTGCTTTGTTGATGGTGATTGCTAATCAAACATTCCTTGTGTCCCGGTCGCTTTCTCTTTGAGTGTCCCGGTCGTCATTTACATTCCCTATGTACCGGTGTCCCGGTCGTCATTTGTGTCCCGATGTGTAATTTCGTCAATCAACAAACATGACGTCAGTCGACACACAAACATGACGTCACTCGACACACAGACAACTTATTTTTATATATATAGATGTGTCGGTGTCCCGTCATTTGTGTCCCGATGTCCCGGTGTGTAATTTCGTCAATCAAAAACATGACGTCAGTCGACACACAAACATGACGTCACTCGACACGAACACACACACACACAACCGGTTTGTAATTGTAAGCAACTTGGCCCATTTGTAAATCCTACTTACAAACATGTTATAACAGGGGACTTGTCAATAATAAAGCAAGATGATCTTCAAATTATAATGAATAAAGGGGCTAATTTTCGTCTTTCTCATCATCTGAAACCATCGAGTGAAGATGATTTTGATTTATTTATTGATAAGTAGTGTAAGAAAGAGAATAAAAGTAAAGAGAGTTTTCAAAGTTGGAAGAATTTAATTATTAGTGGAATAAGAAATAAAATATATTCTAATTTAAAAAATAGTAACACTAAATCATTATTTTATAATGCGAAGATTAAACAAGCAATTGCTAATCTACAGAATGAATTTGTAATTGTCCCAGTGGATAAAGCTACTAATAATTTTGCCATAATTTGTCAGAGGCTGTATTGTGATATCTTAAAAAGGGAGTTATGCACAACTAATGTTTACGAAAAGGTAAATTTAGAGGATGAGAATTTAATTGAAAAGACTGAAGAAATACTTTTTAAAAATTTTAATATTAAAATAAATGACAATGATAAAAAGTTCCCTTTCCTATATTGGACTGTAAAATTTCTTAAGAATCCCCCTAAACCACGGTTTATTGCTGGAGCAGCTAAATGTCCAACCCGCATTGCTGCTACTGACCTCTCTTTAATTTTAAAGGAAATTGTAAATAAACTTAAAACCTATTGTGCTGGTATTAAAAAGTTTTCGAATTTTAATCAATATTGGAGTGTTAATAATTCACTGCAGGTGATAGTCTTTAACAATGGTATCAGCTAAAAGAATTGAGTCTTTCGATTTTGCGACAATGTATACTATATTATCACTTAATGTAGTGTTAGATAATTTAAAAACTGTTATCAAGAAATCTTTCCTCTTATCTAGTAAAAGGTTCTTAAAAATAGACACTTATAATAAAAAAGCTATATGGACAAATTGCTTGAATACCACAGTTAACTTGAGATGTCACAGCTTGGATATGATTTTTGAGTTATTAGAATTTGTTTTATACAATACTTATATAAGATTTGGTGGTGATTTGTACAAGCAAATCGTGGGAATTCCCATGGGGGGGAATGCCAGCCCATTTATAGCTGACTTGTTTTTAAGTGATGGATAAGGATGGATGGATGATGGATATGATGGATAAGAATAATCCAAATAATTTAAAACATGTTTTGTCAAATAATAAAAGATATTTAGATGATATTTTGGTCTTAAATTGTAAGGATTTCATTGATATTTCTAAAAATATATATCCATCAGAGCTTACTCTTGAACCTAGTCATGGCGCTGGTCATGAAGATCATTTCTTAGATTTAAATGTAAATATTTGTGATAATAATAAATTAAGTTTTAAAATGTATAATAAAACGGATGATTTTGATATTGAAGTGATTAGTTTCCCATTCCCTGAAAGTAATATACACTCAAATATCACATATTCTGCGTTTTTCTCACAGTTACTTCGTTATACAAGGATTTGTAGTAATTATATTGATTTTAAAAATAGATGTAAAATCTTAAGCCAAAAATTGATATCAAGAGGTTTTTCTGCAAATAAATTAACTTGGCAATATAAAAAATTTTGTTTTCATTATAACGAACTTTTAAATAAATATCAAAAGAATTATCTGGAAATACTTAAAGAAATTTTTAACTAATTTCGGAGGTTCGACAAATGATGATGCAGCGCCATTTATTTTGAATTGTGTTTCTAATAGAGCGGATTTTTAAAATAGCCACATGGTAAAGATGAATTCTATAATTGTTTAGTTCATTAATTTTTTTTTTTTGCAATTTGTTAATATTTGTGATTTGGTAAATTTCATCATATTTAGTTTACCTATTGTTGCTAAAAAGAGGGATATATTAACAGGATAAGCTTGTTTTGGTGTTACTTGGTTGTTTTACATTTGCTGTTTTTTTTTCATAGGCATGTATTTTGGGGGTGATACCTGACACGGGGATGCCATGGATATTCTGTGGTAGCCACAACACTTGGCTGGGTAGAGAATTTAAAGTGGCGAAACCCTATAGGCCAGTGTATTCTCCTGATGAGACCTTGTGTTGGGTTGTTGCCTCTGAATTATTTGTCTTTATTATTTTTTCTATTGTTTGGTAAATGACGACTTATACTTATTGACGACATGACTGCCTTTCCATGGATTATTCTTTATGGTTGATTGTGTTTGGCTATGCTGTTTGACCTATGTGATTGTATGGATGAGTAGGGTTAAGGCCTCATTCAAGTGCTGGTCTATATTAATCACTAATTTAGGAAAACAGTCTTCCTTTTCTCCTTCTGTCTTTTTTCTTTTTTTTTATGTGTTTGCGCTGTTGCATTGGTGATTTCTCTTTTCATGATATATATATATATATATATATATATATATATATATATATATATATATATATATATATATATATATATATATATATATATATATATATATATATATATATATATATATATATTTGGTTCAAAAAATACCTAAGAACATCTTAGAAAACATCAAATGAAACTTCTGCAATTAATTTTGTACCCAGAATCCTAGAAAGTTACAGTTAAAATGTCAGTCATTTCAAGCAAAACGTTTTAGTCAGTAGACAAATGAATCACGTAGCCCATATGCCGATCTCCTGATTCTCTGCCTCTCAGCAAGCTACAAATTGCAAAAGCAAAGCAAAAAAGTCGAGAATATATATATATATATATATATATATATATATATATATATACATATATATATATATATATATATATATATATATATATATATATATATATATATATATATATATATACATATATATATATATACATATATATATATATATATATATATATATATATATATATATATATATATATATATATATATATATATATATATATATATATATATATATATATATGTATATATATATATATTTATATATATATATATATATATATATATATATATATATATATATATATATATATATATATATATATATATATATATTGAATAGATTAAATGACAGTTAGTATTTTTATGTTTTTCACACCCTTTTTCAATTACTAAATACAAAGCTTAAAGACTGAGAAAATAAACAAACAAAAACGGTAAAATATTCCATGGCCTCATATCTAGACTTTTCCAGAATTTAGCTCCTATTATATCTATTATTTTTGGTTAAAAAAATACTTAATCGCACCTTGATAAAACATCAATTAAAATTTTATTAACTTTAGAAACAAAAGTTATTTCTAATTAATTTTTGTATCGACAATCCTAGAAAGTAAAATTAAATGTCGGTTTCTATAAGCGAAACTTTTTCGCATGCCGACTAATGAACCGCGTAGCCCGGGTAGCTTAGTCCCCAAAGCAAAAAAGTACATAAACAGAAGCAAAGCAAAAACACACAGAAAAAGACTGAGAAAATAAACGAACGAAAAACGTTAATATATTATGTAACTTTATATCTCGATTTTTCAAGAATTTAACTCCTATCCTTAACAGAATTGAATTAAAATTTAATTAGTTTTGGAATCAAAAGTGATTTTTAACTAATTTTGCATCAACAATCCTAGAAATAAACAGTTAAATGCTGGCTAATTCAAGGCAAAAATTTCTTATCATGCAGACCTTTTAGGAAAACCGCGCTGCGCAGGTCCTAATATCCTGATTCTATGCCTTCAGCTAAGAGTGATGTGCGTGGTTGGGGCAAATCATCCAACGCTTCCCGTGTATATACCTCAGATTTTTCCAGGTGCCTAAGTGGAGCTGGGTCGACTCTAGCTCAGCTTGGTTTATCAAACAGCTGACCCCCACCCCACAATAAATACTGAGCGAAACAAAGACTCTAACAGATATCCCGAAGGACATAAAATTGGAACTCCAGCGTGCCAACGACTCGGCTAGAATAGCTCAAGCAAAGATGAATATAATTCTATAAAAAACAAAAGCTTAGCCATTAACCTTTCTAATTACTTGATTACAAATATATGTCGCTGCTTTAAATTTTGAATATATTTCACAAAAGGATGTGGAATTCTCCCATTTGCATGCTGTTTAGATTCAAGTAGCATACCCGTACTCAGTTGAACCCAAAGAGTTGAAAGAAAAAAAAATCTGTAACTTCCTGAAATAGCAGCAATATCGCAAAAGGACGTGGAATTATCCCATGAATTGTATACTATGTAGATTCAAGTAGCACAGCCGTACTCAGTTGAACCCAAAAAGGTGAAAGAAAAAAAAATCTGGAACTTCCTGAAATAGCAGCAACAGAAGCAATACGACAAAATTGAGTACCCGTTAACGGGTATCAAATCAAGCGAGCGGGCTATGGTGTAAACTAGCATATTAATGTAAAAAAAGACGAGAAAACACTACCGGGAACTTACAAAGGAATGACCAATATTTCAGGCAGGTGTGTATTGTCGGGATTCATGGAGGAAAAAATGAGAAAAAACAGATTATATATAAAAAAGAATGGAAATTATGGGTATAATCTTGGTATTTCTGCAGGGACAGGACCCGGAGGCACCGACCTTCTCCCAGTTTACGAGCCTTGTTCATCTACAGAGATACTATAAAATAGTCAAAAATGCTAGGAAATAAGATCGTTTATATCTATTGAAAATACAAAACTAGTTCAGCTTCAGGATATAGCCATGAGCAAAATGTTTAGTTTTCACATCGAACTAGGCGTATTATTTTATTGGCTTCAATATTTTGCCCTATTTGTTTGATAAAAGAAATAGGTTAGACTGATAAAAGAAACAAAAGAAATGTAGATAAATAAACTCACCCAAAGTAACACAGAACTGATTGGTCTGCTTATATAATCGAGAAAATTGAAAAGTAGAAAACAGGCAACGGGTGTGAAATATACCTCTAGAAAACAGAAAAATAAGGATTAAAAAAGATATAAATACAAAATGAAGAACCTCAGTAAAAGAGAAATATCGCATCAGGCATTAATCCACAACTGAAGGGGCGTTTGAATTGTTCGATTCAGAGATTAAAAGTGACGTTTTCAGCAAGTTCAATTCAAACATGGGCTACCATAATTTTTTCGAGCAACTATAGCTCAGTTGTCACAGTGTTATTACAGTTGTCACACTTATTACAGTTATTACTCAGTGACCAAATACAATTTTCAATTCAACTATATTTCAATTAAAAGTGGTAAAAACAAAATACCAGCGTGGCCAACATGTCAGATATACTACTTAAAAATAGCAATGTAATTTGCTATGGGACAGGGGGCAACTGCCCCCCAGATCCCAGTTTGCCCCCTAAGCTGAAATTTAGTTTCTTCAAAAATTATGTCAAGACTAATATAAGCCTGCAGAATTCAAGCATCCAGAGGAACGAGGCATTTTCTTTACTATGTCTCTGCCTTTATGGTACTATATAACTCAGTTTCCATTTTTCACTGTTATTTTCCCTTGATTTGGTAAAATTGGTTCCAACTTTGCCCCCCCTCCGGAATTTTGACAAAATTACACCAATGCTCCAAAACCAAGATAATAGAAGTGGCTGGTGTTATAACACCAACGATCAGGTTTTTTATCCTCATAATTCGGATTGTGCAATTAAAATGTTAGCTGGTAATTTTGGACAGAAACGAATGCCGAAGTAGATATACGGAGCCCAACCCTCCTCCCCCAATCCTAAGCTTTACTAATATTTGGGAACTTCGTAAACGGAGCCTAACCCTCCTCCCCCAATCCCAAGCTTTACTAATATTTGGGCACTTCGCATTCAAATCATCAAAACAAAAATTTATTATTACCTCTCTTCGAAAAAAAAACTCCCGTGTTCGTATTTGAGTATCTACATACTCTTTAGAGATAACTGAGGTTGTAAGTACACCAGTGATGAAGCAAAAGCTAAATAAACAACGACACTTTCAGGTTAATTATCTTCTTCCAGTGTAATTGACAAATAAATTGCCAGAAATAGTCAATTACATTTTATTAGGTTACTTCTATCCGAGAAAGTCATTTACAATTTTATTGCAACTTAATTAAAAAGTACAAAATTGATTGCAAATTTGCAATTAATCTAGCACATTCCTGGATCAGGTACAAACGATGAAAACATTAAAACAGTTCACTCCTTTCAGAACGTTAACTTGCATTTCTCTTATTCAAAATATTTTCTATTTTCATTACATTCTTCCTGGCTATGTCTTTCCACATTTTCTTTTATTGACAAAAGTAATATTTTTAAGACAAATAAAGCCTTTGCGAAATGCAAATACAACAACAAAAGAAAATTTAGAAAGGGTTTTAGCCTAAAAGAGGACCGTACACTTAAACAATACTAGAAAACTCACAAAAGTAATGACAATAGCTGTAGTTATGTAAACGGAAAGAAAAGAACTATGCAAACAGCTGTTTTAAAATTAAAAATTCGTAAATACACGAGGCTTTTCATGCAAATGAATTATTGCAAATAAAAACATACATCGAAGAGGAATATAAAATCTACAGAAACCAATTATCTTTACAATAAACTAGTAGGAACATCGTAAAAAAAAAATGGCTGAAGCTTAAAATGAAGAAGGCATTTTTTTTAAATGTCTATTACCCAAAAGCTTTTCTAAGAAACTAAAAATACAGCTTTAATTTTAAATTAATCGACAAGACAAAATTCTAGAATATAAATCAAAGAGTTCGTAATAACGAACTGTAAGAAGTGACGTGGACCAATAGTAACCAAAACCCTAAACAAGAGCTAAGAGCTCATATGGCACTTGTGACGAGGTCGGAAGAGACAAGAGCTCATATGGTATGAGCTCTAGCAAAATTCTGAGAATCAATAGATTGATTTAAAAGGAAAATCAGAGGCTTAATGCCGATCGGGATTTAAAATAAGAGTTATGAGTCACAAAGTCCTTCTAAATATCAAAATTCATTTACATCCGATCGCCCACTCGTAAGTAAAAAAACCTCTATTTTTCTAATTTTGCCTCCAATTTGATCCAATTTGAACTGAAAATGGAGCACCTGAGACATAAGACCTTTCTATATATCAAGTTTCATAAAGATCCGATCACCCATTCGTAAGATAAAGATACCTCAATTTTCACGTTTTCCAAGATTTCCGGTTTCCCCCTCCGACCCTTCCCTGGATCTGGTGGGATTTAAAATAAGAGCTCTAAAGCACAATATCCTTCTAAATATATAATTTCATTAGGATCTGATCACCCGTTCGTAAGTTACAAATACCTCATTTGTTCTAATTTTTCCGAATTACCCCCCCCCCCCAACTCCACCAAAGAGAGCCGATCCGGTCCGATTATGTCAGTCAAGTACCTTGGATTTGGGCTTATTCTTCCCACCAAGTTTCATCCTAATCTCTCCGCTTTAACCGTTTTCCACGATTTCCGGTTCCCCCTCCCCCCCAATGACACTGAATCCAGTCGGGATTTAAAATAAGATATCTGAGTTTCGAAATCCTTCTGAATATGAAATTTCATTCAGATCCGATCATTCCTTCGTAAGTTAAAAATACCTCATTTTTCTCCCCCCAATGTCACTGGATCCGGTCGGGATTTAAAATAAGAGATCTGAGACACGATATCCTTTCAAACATCAAATTTCATTAAAATTTGATCACTCCTTTGTAAGTTAAAAACACCTCGTTTTTTCTAAATTTTCAGAATTAACCCTCCCCCCAACTCTCCCAAAGAGAGCGGATCCTTTCCGGTTATGTCAATCACGTATGTAGGACTTGGGCTTAGTTTTCCCACCAAGTTCCATCCCGATACCTCCACTCTAAGCCTTTTGCAAGATTTTAGGTTCCCCTCCCTCCAACTCCCCCCAATGTCACCAGATCCAGTTGGGATTTAAAATAAGAGCTCTGAAAGACTATATCCTTTCAAACATCAAATTTCATTAAGATCCAATCCCTCGTTCGTAAGTTAAAAATACCTAATTTTTTCTAATTTTTCCAATTTAACCCTCCCCCACTCTCCCCCCCAGATGGTCAAATCGGAGAAAATACATTTTCTAATTTAATCTGGTCTGGTTTCTGACAAGCCTGCCAAATTTCATCGTCCTAGCTTACCTGGAAGTGCCTAAAGTAGCCAAACCGGGACAGACAGACAGACAGAGAGATAGACCGACCGACCGACAGAATTTGCGGTCGCTGTATGTCACTTGGTAGACACAAAGTGCCATAAAAAACGGATAACAAAAGACACATAAAAAGAATTGGCTTTCCATGCTGATTCCAAATGTACAGGATTCATTAAATTTAATGCTACCAACCAAAAGTTACAACCCAGACAAAGTTTGCCTTATTTTCGAAACAAGGGAGAAACATCCTCCAAAAGTCATGGAATCTTATTGAAAAGTGCATGGTCCTAGAAGATTAGGAGAGGGTTCGTTTGAGAGGAAACTTAAATTTTTAGTGCCATTTTTAAGTTACCAAAAAGATTGGAGGCCAACTAGTCCCCCTCCCACGCCCTTTTACCCCAAATTCAGCCGATCAATATTTTGAGATAGCCATTTTATTCAGAATAGCTGGAATGTCCAATAACAGTGTCTTTGGGGATGACAAGATCCCCAATAGCACCCGGATAAAGGGCTGTGAGTTATACAATTTGCCCATTGTTCAAATATAGTATTTGTTAATACGAAGCATGCATACATTTTTCAGAAGGGGAAATTTCAGCGCAGGGGGGGGGGGGTCTGCGGAGAGAAATCGCCGCTGGGAGGGAGGTTGCTGGGGGTGAGCTTTCAAGGAAAAATTTTAAACAAGTGGAATTTGCCAGAATTCCTATGCGACATTCGATTTATTTGTCTATCTTTCTCTTTGGTGACTTAATTTTCCATTTGCAAATTTTCTGGGGGAATTGTCTGGGAAATTTTTCAGTGGGGTTGGAGTTCTCTGGGGGATTTATCCGTAGAGGGGATTTTCCGTGGGAGAAGCTTTCTATTGGATGGAAGGGGTTTGGGAAAAAATTCAACATAGGGGGGGGGTTGAATATAAAGACGATCATAGAGTACATAGAAAACAAGTGTTTTTTCGAATGACAATATGCTAAGGAAAATCTTCAGGCAGAATCGTCCGCAAAAATTTTCGGGGTGGGGGATATAGCAGCGAGGATGAAATTGTCCGAGGGTGATTTTCCTAGGGGAGCATTTTAAGCGGTAGAACTTTCGATAGAGGAATTTTACGTGGGTAGAGGAATTTCCATGGAGGAGGTGGGTTTTCCGCCATTATCTGAAAAACATCAGAACTTAAATTAAAAAACAAGTTGTTTCTCAACTGAAAGTAATAGCAGCATTAAAACAAAGAACCAACAGAAACTATTCTGTATATGGGGCAGGCTACATCCTCCTCAATACCTAATTTTTTTACGCTAAAGTTAGGCCTTTTGTTCTAATTCTCGAAGAACGACTGCTGAAAAACAGGGACCATTTAAAATGAATTCAACTTTTTTAAAAATACTTAAAAACTTTAGCGCGAAGAGGGTGGTATTGACGAGGAGGCAGCCCTCCTTGTATACGGAATAATTTCTGCTCGTTTAAAGTTTTAATGTTGCTCCTTACTTTCAACTGAAAAAGGTTGTTTGTTTTTTTGCTTATTTTTTTTTGTAAAGTCTTCTAGAATTTTTACAAGATGTAAATTTTTTGTGGAAGAAACTATCCAGCAAATCTCTAAGCATTTTTTTCCTTTTTTTTTAGCATCGTAAATTTTAATTTTTCAACCAGTAAAACAATTTCTAAAATGACTTCGTCATCCAGGATCAATTCAAATTTTAAATCTTCGATGGATTTTCCTCATATTTTTATTATTCAATAATTTTTAACGCATGAAAGAAAGTGAAATTTTCACCCTTTGAATTTTAATGTTAATAAATTGATTACGTCTAGGTCGGGGTTTCCCCTTATTTTTAAAAGGGCTAAGTCGCGGAATTCGTTAAATGAGAGCATTAAAAGTAGTAATTTGGCAAATATTAATCTGTATATAAATTATATAAATTTATAATATAAATCTGTATTTCGTTTCGATTGATATGGGTTAAGAAAGGAGTTGAGTGTTCAATCATTGGTAGCAGGATACATGATTTTGTAGTTATGCTTTGTTTTTTAAACCCTCTTCTGAGATTAATACTAATTATTTTTTTTTGCTTGATTATCCCTCCTCCATAACATGCTATGGCATTTGAACAGATGTGCTTATGTTATTTTTTTTTAATAATTGATATTAAATAAATAAATTAAAAGAAATAAAAGATTATCAAACAGTTCGTGGTAACGAAATGTAGTAAGGAGCGACACGGCTCAATAGTAACCAAAACTCTAAAAATGGAATTTTGATACCAATAGCTACATCAAAAGAATCGCATTTTAATGCTGATTTCAAATATATAGGTTTCGTCAAGTTCAGTCTTACCCATCAAAAGTTACGAGCCTGAGAAAATTTGCTTTATTTTAGAAAACAGGGGGTAACCCCCCCCTAAAATTCATACAATCTTAACGAAAATCACACCATCAGATTCAGCATATCAGAGAGCCTTATTGTAGAAGTTTCAAGCTCCTATCTACAAAAATGTGGAATTTTGTATTTTTTGCCAGAAGGCAGATCATGGATGCATGTTTATTTGTTTGTTTTTGTTTTTTTTTTCAGGGGTGATCGTATCGACCCAGTGGTCCTAGAATGTTACAAGAGGGCTCTTTCTAACGGAAATGAAAAGTTCTAGTGCCCTTTTTAAGTGACCAAAAGAATTGGAGGGCACCTAGGCCCCCTCCCACACTAATTGTTTTCCCAATGTCAACGGATCAAAATTATGAGATAGACATTTTATTCAGCGTAGTCGAAAAACCTTATAACTATGTCTTTGGGGACGACTTGCTCCCCCACAATCCCCGTGGGAGGGGCTACAAGTTACAAACTTTGACTAGTGCTTACATATGGTAATGGTAATTGGGAAGTGTACAGACGTTCCGGGGGATTTTTTGGTTGGGGGAGGGGCTGAGAAGAGGGGGATATGTTGGGGGAACTTTCTATCGAGGAATTTGTCATAGGGGAAGAAAATTTCCATGAAGGGAGTGCAGGATTCTCTAGCATTATTTAAAAAAAAAACAATGAAAAAATAAATATGAAAAAGTTTTTTCGACTGGAAGTAAGGAGCAGCATTAAAACTTAAAACGGCCAGAAATTATTACGCATATGAGGGGCTCATCTCCTCCTAATACCTCGCTCTTTACGCTAAAGTATTTTTAGTAATTTCAACTATTTATTCTACGGCTTTTGTGATTCAGGTGTCATTCTTAATGAATTGGGAAAAAATTTAAGCTTTAATGTAAAGAGCGAGGCACTGACGAGGGGGCGAACCCCCTCACATATGTAAGAAAAACATGAGAATACAAAAGTTCGTTACGTAAGCTAATTTATAAGTTACGTATATCTTTTACTAATAAAAACATTCGTAAAAAATTGAAAGTTCTAGTTGCCTTTTTAAGTAACCAAAAAATTGGAGGGCAACTAGGCTTCCTCCCCCGCTCTTTTTTCTCAAAATAATTCGATCAAAACTATGAGAAAGCCATTTAGCCAAAAAAATAATAAATATGCAAATTTCGTTTTAATTATTCCTCTGCGGAGAGCCGAAATCAAAACATGCATTGATTGAAAAACGTTCAAAAATTAAATAAAAAAAAAAAGTTTTTTAAACTGAAAGTAAGGAGCGACAGTAAAACTTAAAACGAACAGAAATTACTTCGTATATGAAAGGGGTTACTTCCTCATCAACGCCCCGCTCTTTATACTAAAGTTTTTTACTGTTTTAAAAAGAAGAGTTGAGAGAAAGAGTCAAATTTTAGCGTAAAGAGCGGGGCGTTGATGAGGAAGCAGCCCCTTCCATATATGAAGTAATTTCTGTTCGTTTTAAGTTTTAATGTCGCTCCTTACTTTCAGTTAAAAAGCTTGTTTTTTTTTATTTAATTGAAAACAAGCACAATGTTCAATCTTAATGATGAAAGGATTCATGTGATTCATTAAAGGTGTGTAAAGCCCCAAAGGTCGCGATTAGGCATTCATTGTAGAAAAATAATGATTTAGCAGAACAAAATCATTGAAGCCACTCTTCCTCAAAGATACTAGGAGATAAATAGCCGCATCTTTTGCTCTGGGGTGTAGCTGTGGTGCTTCCTTGTGCCAAAAGCAAATACTAGATGTAAATTTTTGATAGTTCATCAAAATTTAGTGCCAGTACCAACATTTTAACCGATAAATAAATATGATAGATTGAGTGTAACAGAACTGACAATTTTGGTACCCTCCACCCTTTATTCTTTTTTCAATAACCAGCTCATTTTTGTTCAATATATAAAATTGGAATGATACATCCACAAAGTCTCTTTAGGTGCTAACTCAGACACCTCCCTCTCGCTGAAAGATTTCGCCATATATGCCGAAGTCCGGCAAAACACCACATTGCACGAAACACTGATCGAAAGGTACTGCTCTGATTGCAACCCCTCTGTTGGACCATCATGTATAAAGGGGATAGTGGCGGATCCAGGGGGCGCGGGGGGATCTCTTTTGAAGGGATTCTATCTAAATTGAACTGAGCTAAGCAATTGAGGATAAGGGGTAATGACGGATAAAAATAGAAAGAACAAAAACAACCACCATATTAAAATAAAGCGTTACTTACGATTCCATGCTCCCCCTCTTGCAATTTGAATTGGCTCTACTAGAACTGCCAATGAAGGGAAAATTGACAAAGTGACAAAAAAGACAAGCCAGATTGATACGCAGTACATCCATGTCTTAAAAAAGGGAAAAAAGAACAAAAATTTAAACTTAAAAACAAAGAAAACCTAGAAAGAGCTAGACTGCACCCCCACCCCATTAAGCTATTATTACCGCTCCAGTGTCCTTGCACTTTTCAGCATAATTCAAATATCTAGCACCACCTGTGCTAAATATTGTCTGTGCCTGGCTGTATATAGATCTGGTTACACTTAGAGGCATATTTTCAGCTATTTTGAAATTTTTACCCTATTCCATGGCAGAAGGGGGGAGGGAAACAAAGTGCAAAAAAGTAGTATTAATTATCAGAATTTGCAACAGAATACACCTAACTTTCTAACTTACTACGATCACCCTTACTAGCACGTATAGTAGATAGATATATACTTTATTAGTGACTATCCAGAAACCCGGTATTTCACATCTACATACAAATCCAAAAAAAAAATTAAATTGGCACTAAAAGAAATAAGAAATAAACACAAGAAAACCGAAAAAGAAAAAAAAGCGGATAAAATATGAGAGGGGTAAAAAAGGAGTACAAAATAAATAAAAAGCATGTTGTTTTAGAAATCAACTATGAACTGGATTATTAAAGATCGAGTAAGTTTATAAACATGTTACCGAGTAAGTTTTTACAATCTTTAAGTTTAAATTTTTTTTCAAAATCGAACGAGGAAAAGATTAGCACATTCAAAGAGGAGGTACTAGCGGATTTGGTGTTCCAGGAAAAACAACAACGACAAAGTAAAGAAAAAGTAAATACACACTATTCTGTAGAATTTGACGGCCAACATATTTCATGTTAGTGTCATTGTAAAGAATATAAAAACCCAATCTAATTAAGAAAGAAAATACCCAAATCTAATTTACCATCCAATGACAAATTTAGGTCGTGTCAATAATTTAATTGAATTTATTCATTCACTGAGAAACACGTCAAAACAACACAGAACAACACGAAGTACATAAACAAGAGGAAAAATACATCGATACATGCAACAACACAGTCCTAGGCGTATTCACTACCCGACCCCCCCCACCCCGTAGGAAATTCATATTTATTTTTACGATCTCACAAAATACTAATTCTTTTTCCTTTTTTTTTTGGGGGGGGGGTGTTTATCATAGCAGGGAAAGTTAAAGGTTGACATTGGGGCTGCGGGGTTGATATTAACCCGATGGTAAATTTATTAGACATTTAGAAGCTCTTGAACAAAACAGATATCTCAAAATTTGGTTCAATACCATAAGGGGTTGGAGGAAGGCCGGACAGCAGAAAAGGAGCCTAGAGAGAGGTTGATCGCCCTTCAGCAGCTTTCGCCCTTTAAACAGAACACTAAAACTTCCAATTTCAATTGAATGAGACCCTCCCAAGTTTCTAAGATAGCTCCTTTCACTTGAAATGGTTGGGGAATTTTTTTTTTACACTTTTCTGGTTTTTGTTTGGGCTGCATTTTGAGGGTAAGTAACATTATTTTTATTTTCGTTTTACATTGGGTATCCTTAGTCCAAGGTTTTTATATGAGTTTCAGGCACATTGAAACAGTCAGCCCTTTTTATTACTCCCTTTGTTAGAGGAGGGACCAAATTTACAGGGAACAATTTATGGAATATTCTTTGCACAGCAGCCCCTTTCACCCAAAGACTTGCGACTGTAAGTTTCAAATTAAGAAAAAAATTCAGGGTTCCTCTCCGGGCTACTCCCCCCCCCCCTACTACAGCAAAATATTGATCATCTTCCCGTCTTGTCTTTCCCACCTCTGTGCCAGGAGACCTGTGAACGTAATATTTTACGCTAGAAAGAAAAAGATTGTAGTAATAGAGGACCTCCCCCGAATGGCCAATAATAAAGGTGTATAACATATATATCTCCAGAAATCAAAAGGGATGGGATCACTGAATCTAATTTTCTGAAATATTACGTGGTTTATTTTAGTTAAATAAGGTTTAAAACAAAAGTTAGAAACATTCTTTCTGCAAATAGATGGGAGGCATCACCCCACAGCACCTTTATTCAGGCCTAGTCTAAATGACGAGACGTGAGAGATTAATTCCTACCCTCCTCCTACCCCTTCCTATATTTATCTGAAGGCTCATCGAGATTTCAACAACTTGCGCATGGAAACGCGCGTAATTCGGCATCTGGAATCCCCCCACCTACAAAATGAACCACCGCACCTCCTTTGTAATTGCTGATGTATACTTTTCTTCATAATTTTATTTCTCTTGATATCCTTTAGGCTGCTCAATTTTACATTTGGGAACAATTTTCCAGGGGAGAATTGTCGGGGAGAAATATCAGGGGGATCTATTTTCTGCAGGATGGAACTTTTTGGTGGAATAAGTCGGACCCCAAACTAAAAGAACAAAAAAAAAAAAAACAGGGATATGAGATAGAAAAAAAAATACCTCTACACTTTTTAAGAGAACAATAACTGAGTATTTTTCCAAGAAAACTACTACTACTACTAATACTACTTTGGCCTCTAGCACCAAGCCGCCTGAGACCAACACAGCTAAGCACACTTCATCTCCATTCCAATCTGTTCAAAGCCTCCTTCTTTACACCCTCCCAGGAAGTACCCATTTCGTTCTTTGTGACATCCCCCCCCCCAAATACAGACGACCTGCTTTCCGTTTAGTCCTAGATGGTTGGCCGAAAAGGACAATCTTCGGCAATCCGTCATCCTTCATCTACAGAGCGTGCGCTAGCCATCTCAACCTTTCTCTCATTATAGCCCTAGAAAGCAGGATTGAACCAAAATTTTCGTACAGTCTACTATTTGAAATACGGTCAGTCGGCCGAGTGCCCGAAAACCCGTAGGCAATTTTTCTGGAAAACATCTGGCAAAGCTTCATCCTCTTTTCGAAGCCCCCATATTTCAGAACATATTTGACTACTGTCATCACTGAAGTTTCTAAAGTTGGTACCTTGGTTTGCAGACTTATCTTGCTATTCTTCCAAACTTTTCTTAACTGTGAAAAAACACTTGACTATTCTACTTTTAACATCTTCACTGATCCCACTATCTTTACTAATTATACTACCAAGGTAAGTGAAGCTGTCCACCTGATCAACCTTTTCGTTACCCAATGTCACCTTTTCATCTTCACTTATTCCTAGCCTTCGTGACTTAGTCTTCTTAACACTAATTGTTAAGCCAATTCTAGCATCCTGAACTCGCAAAACCTCTAAGATAATTCATTTTCCTAAAACACATCTAAAATATGCTTAAACAATCGGCATAGTCTAAGTCCAGGAGAGTTATTTCTCCCCATTTGATTTTGTGGTCTCACATTGCCTTTAAGATAGTCAATCAAAATGATCCAAAAAAAGGGTGATAGAGCACAAACTTACTTAACTCCTGATTTAATACGAAATCAGCACCTAACCTCATTTCCTACCTTAACCGCAGCATTGTTATTCTCGTACATAGAACTTATCACTTTAATGTATTTGTCTGGTATACCATGCAAGGATAAGACCTTCGCTAAAGCTATTCAATCAACAGAATCGAACGCTTGCTCATAATCTAGAAAACTGAGGACTAAAAGTGTTTGATAACTCAGACACTTCTCAATTATTAACCTAAGACTCAAAAAACACATCCTCTATATTTTCTAAAACCGCACTGTTCTTCTGATATAACTGTGTCTACAGCATCTGTCAGTCTAAAAAGTATCATATTAATAAGTAATTTGCTACCTATATAGACCCGACTAATGCTTCGATAATTACCACACTCACTCTTGTCACCTATCTTATACAATTGTTTAATAAAGGTTTTCCTAAACTCGCTAGGTAATTCCCCTTTTTTATAAATCACTAGCTGTTGGGGTGGCACTTCGCGCCACCCCAACACCTAGTTGGTGGGGGCACTTCGCACCCCCCACCCACGCGTAAGTCGTTACGCGCCATAATAGTTACGCTCCATTGTAGTTCTGTCCCTGTGTCCCACCTGTGAATATAGATAGATATATATATGTTTTTAACTACATAAAACTTGCGAATATACAACATTCCCCGATGTCCCATTGTCTGTGCATATAAAGAGATTGTCAGGTTTACCGACTCTCGAACATGCAATATAAAATTGTCCATGGGAAAAACAATCCGTATTCAGATCTATACCTCATTATTCTAATGATTGCCCTTGAGCTTTGTTGATGGTGATTGCTAATCGAACATTCCCTGCGTCCCCGTCGTCATTTATATATCCCCCTGTGCCCCCGGCATCCCTGTTGTAGTTGTGTCCCTGTGTACCGGTCGTCACTTATATTCTCAGTATCCCGGTCGTCATTTGTGTCCCAGTGTCCCAGTCTGTAATTTCTCTTTGAGCGTCCCGGACGTCATATATATTCCCTGTGTCCCGATGTCCCGGTCGTCATTTGTGTCCCGGTGTCCTGGTCTGTAATTTATCTTTGAGTGTCCCGGTCGTCATTTATATTCCCTGTGTCCCGGTTTTTAGTTTTCTTTTTCTCCTTTATTTTTCTCTTTTTTCCTTTTTTAGTTTTTTTTTCTTTTTCAGTTTTTAGTTTTTTTTTGGTTTTTTTAGTTTTTTTATTAGTTTTTAGTGTTTTTTTTTCTTTTTAGTTTTTTTTGTAGTTTTTACCTTTTTTTATTTTTTTTATTCTTTTTTTCTTTTTTAGTTCTTAGTTTTTTACCTTTTTTGTTTAGTTTTTTTTAGTTTTTTACGTTTTTTAGTTTTTTTAGTATTTTCTTTTTAATTTTTTTTTGTAGTTTTTACCTTTTTTAGTTTTTTTCTTCTTTTGTATTAATGCTAAAGCCAAGGTTCGAACCTGGAACCTCTCGGACCTAGAACCTGGAACATAACACTTTACCAACTCAGCTACTTCGGCTTGAATACATTCGTTTTTGAATTGGTATATGATGAAATAATTCAGAATGTCATATGCGGACAGACAGACAGACACAAAAACAAACAACTTATTTTATATATATCTATATATATAAAAATAAGGGACAACTGTGATTCCTCGGCACGCTTTCTTTTCTTACTTTCTCTATCAGCCGCAAGCCTGTTTTCTTGCTGTTCTTGTGATTCCTCGGCACGCTTTCTTTTCTTACTTTCTCTATCAGCCGCAAGCCTGTTTTCATGCTGTTCTTGTGATTCCTCAGCACGCTTTCTTTTCTTACTTTCTCTATCAGCCGCAAGTCTTTTGGCATAGACTCTTTGAGCAGCTTCCTCGGCTGTTGCCATTGTAGGTTCTTCAGTCATTTTACAATTAAAAATTTCTCTTTCAACGATCTTCTTACAATTAAAATTTGTCTTTGAACGATTTTCTTAAATACTTATAATGACGTCATATACTAAGCATCGTCATAACAAACATGACGACAACTAACTTCATGACGACATACAGCTCAATCCTTATAATGACGTCAGTCGACAGACAGACAAACAACTTATTTTTATATATATAGATATATCATAATCTTCATTAACTTATTTTTAATCTCAGAGCCACCATGTTTAAGAAACTCATTTACCACACTATCAGTTCCTGGGGCCTTATTATTTTTTATTCCTTTTAGTACTGTCGCTAATTCTTCATCGCAAAATAAATCTCCCTTCACATCCGAGGTATCACAAACTTTTTTATTTTCCTCTATATCTTTTCATGATACACTACCTCGGTTAAGCACATTCTCAAAATGTTCTGCTCATCTCTCTTCAACTCTTTCCTTATCACTCATTGTGGCCCCGTTCCTGTCTTAAACTGGGAAAATCGGAATTAACTATTCCCTTTCAATTTATTAACATGCCAGCACAATATTTTACTATTATGCCGTCTATCTGCATATCCCTGGTAATTTTATCCATGGCCTCCACGTCACACCTCCTTATTTAATATTTTAATACTTTCTCCACTTTCTTTACATTCCTTTTGTTTTCATATGATTTATCACTCAGATAATTCTTGCATAAGCCCCTTCTACTGTCTACTGTCTGTTAAACATGATAACTTTTTCGTTAATATTCCTGACTGGACTCCTAACTTTCTTCCCTAAGGCACCATCAGCAACTTCACAAATTGATTTCCTAAGATTATTCCATCCATCTTCCACATTGTCGAATTTTAAACTCTCCAGTTTAGTATTCAACTATTCCTGGAAAATTTCTCTCTAATTCCCATCCAGGAGTCCACCAACATCATAACTTCCCGAGAGGTAGTTACCCTTCCAAACTTTCAGCTTTAAATTAACCCTAGATGCTATTAGTTCTAAGTATCTGGTCTTTACTTTTAACATAAATAACAGTACTCCTACATACCCTAGTATCTTGAGTTGACCCTGCTAGTCTTCGGTTGACAATATCATAATCAATAAGGTTTGTTGTAGTACCATCACGTAAATACAGTTTATCTTATGGGTCATTTTATGACCAAACACCGTGTTGGTTATACCTAGATAGTTATGCCTACAAAATCGAAGGAGCCTGTAGCTATTACTATTTTCTTTACCTACATCAAATTTACCTAGGCTAGGATACCATCTATCCCTATTTCTACTGACAAGGGCGTTAAAATCTCCTAATAAAAACACCATATTTTTATCTGGGACCCTGTCTATATGCTCCTGTAACTGTAAGTAAAATTCATCTGAGTCACTAATACCTCCATCAGTTTGTTCTACAGGGGCATATACTACTAGAACCGATAATCTGAGCTTTTAGTCATAAAATGAGCGATTAACATTCAATTATCAATACCTTCCCAGCCTAAACAAGACTTAGCAGCTTCCTTATTCGTCATGAACACTACTCCCTGTCTATGTAACCCATCCTTCCTGTCTGAGTAAATGAATCCTATATCACCTACATACTTCCTACCCCCAGGAGGTTTTTCGGCCAAAAGACGCCCGCTAAAACAAACCAAGCCCAGAAGAATTATCTATTAATCAGAATCCCGTGTCGTTTTTCTAGAAAACGGTTCGATAGTGTTTTTTTTTTTTTTCTGAAGATTGGTACACAAAAATTTGATGGCCCAAAAAGATAATTAATTATGATCAAGACTTTGGGGAAATCAGTTTAGAAACCTATTTTGGGAAAAAATCAAATGAATGACGTCCTTTTTTATAAATCACTAGCTGTTGGGGTGGCACTTCGCGCCACCCCAACACCTAGTTGGTGGGGGCGCTTCGCACCCCCCCCCCCCCCCGCGCGTTAGTCGTTACGCGCCATAATAGTTACGCTCCATTGTAGTTGTGTCCCTGTGTCCCACCTGTGAATATATATATATATATATATATATATATATATATATATACTAGCTGTTGGGGTGGCGCTTCGCGCCACCCCAACACCTAGTTGGTGGGGCGCTTCGCCCCCCCCAAGCCCCCCTGCGCGCGTAAGTCGTTACGCGCCATATTAGTTACGCGCCATTGTAGTTGTGTCCCTGTGTCCCACCTGTGAATATAGATAGATTTATATATGTGTTTCAAACTACGTAAAAATTGCGAATATACAACATTTTTGGCTTTCCCACTACTGGGAGCTTTCCGTTTCCAATTGCCAGCAATTGATCTGAAAATGTTTGACCAGAGTCATCGTTTTGCAATCGGACACGCATATTTGTAGTTAATTTTAATATTTTTACGTGTGCCCATAAATTAGAATTTTTCAGGCAAGCATTCATTTCGTCTGCAGGAGTTAAACTACGTAAAAATTGCAAATATACAACATTCTTGGCTTTCCCATTGTCTGTGCATATACAAAGCCGTATGTACTAATAATGACGTCATATGCAAACGCTCTTTTTACAAACAAACAAACATGCATACACACAACTCGTTTTTATATAGATAGATAGATAGATAGATACAATACAGATTAACTGCGTAAAACTTGCGAATATACAACATTTTTCGCTGTCCAATTGTCGCTGCATATAAATAGATTGTCAGGTTTACCGACCCTCGAACATGCAACGCACAATTGTCCATGGGAAAAACAATCAGTATTAAGATCTATTCCACATTTTTCTAATGATTGACCTTGAGCTTTGTTAATGGTGATTGCAAATGCTAATCGAATTGGGAATTGCAATCTTTTAAATTGAAAAGGCAGATCCGTTGGAATCATGGGAATGCGAGGAATAAGAACAGCCTCACCCTCAAAAGGCCCTGTCAAGATTGTGGCCTCTATTAGGTTTTCCATTGTTTTTTTTTACGGCAAGTCGCGTGCCATTGCAAAGCTTTGGTGGGTTGATATTTCTTAAAAGTATTATTGGTACGCCTATTTTTAGTTGTAGCACGTGTGGTGGAAACCCTGAAAGATCTATGGAATTTAAAAATTCAGATGGATAATTAACCGCTTCATTTGGTTCCAAAACTGTGTCGACTGACTTGTAAAGGACTGCCTGGTCTCGAATCTTGGTCAAAACAATATTGTTGATTTCGTGGACGTCTATATTTTTGGGTGCGAGAATCGCTCTTTCACTTAGCCATTTATTATTTTTATAATTTTTTAGAATATTCGGAAATACTTTTTCAATCAATTCATTTTTGGACGTCACTAAATTACAGAAATCAGCAGGTAGTTGTATACTTCCTGAAATTGAGTCTATCGTATCATAAATGTCTTTTTGTTCCGACGTTAACTTGGAAATGTTATTTTGTACATACGACAATAGATCATTCGTACTGTAACTTTTTTCACGATCCAATTCTACACATGTCGAAACAGCAGCGATACGGTTAGGTGAAGGCATTCCCAAATCCTGAAGAGGTTTGTTTGCCATACGTACGCACAAATCTTCTATAATAACTAAAGTGTATTTATAAATTTCTGATGTAAAATCAAAGTCATATCTGACGTCTCTAACTGTTTTCGATGGAGTATATCTTCGGACATTTTTTACTTATATTTTTCCCATAACTCTGTAGGAGCTGATGGAGAGCAAGTTGTTAAAATGATGCCAAACAATGCACGAATTTGACTTGGGGTGACGTTTCGCACTAATGGGGAATATGGAACAACCCACTGGTTATCTACTTCGATGGTGGTACCGTTGCCATTGTAGGTTCTTCAGTCATTTTACAATTAGAAATTTCTCTTTCAACGGTCTTCTTACAATTAAAAAATTTGTCTTTGAACGATATTCTTAAATACCTGTGTCCTGGTCGTCATTTATATTCCCTGTGTCCCCGGTCGTCATTTGTGTCCCGGTATCCCAGTCTGTAATTTCTCTTTGAGTGTCCCGGTCGTTATTTATATTCCCTCTGTCCCGGTCGTCATTTGTGTCCCGGTCTGTAATTTCTCTCTTTGAGTGTTTTTTCTTTTTAGTATTTTTAGTTTTTACATTTTTTTCTTTTTTCAGTTTTCTTTTTCTTCTTTATTTTTCAGCTTCACTATGAAATACATATCGCCGAACCTTTGTTTTTTTTAACTAAAATCTGGTAGCATTGATGACCTTATTCAAGTCAAAATCCCAAACCCAATCATCATCGCTATCATTTTCAGTTTTCATATGTTTTGAGTCTCGCTGTCCAGGTGGATCTTCATCTAACTGCGCGGTTTTGCGTTCTTTAGCCTCAAGCCTGTTTCCTTGTTGTTCTTTTGATTCCTCGGCACGCTTTCTTTTCTGACTTTCTCTATCAGCAGCAAGTTTTTTGGCATAGACTCTTTGAGCATCTTCATCGGCTTTTGCCATTGTAAGTTCATCAGTCATTTTAAACTTAAACATTATAGATTTCTACGTGAACATATATGTCTTAAATATCTTTAATGACGTCACCGTCATAGCAAAAATGACGACAACTAACTTCATGACGTCAGCCGACACAGAAACATGACGTCACCTGATCCACAGACAGACACACAGACAGACAACTTATTTTTATATATATAGATATAGATATGTTTTTAACTACGTAAAACTTGCGAATATACAACATTCCCCGATGTCCCATTGTCTGTGCATATAAAGAGATTGTCAGGTTTTACCGACTCTTGAACATGCAATATAAAATTGTCCATGGGAAAAACAATCCGTATTCAGATCTATACCTCATTATTCTAATGATTGCCCTTGAGCTTGGTGATGGTGATTGCTAATCGAACATTCCCTGCGTCCCCGTCGTCATTTATATATCCCACTGTGCCCCCGGCATCCCCGTTGTAGTTGTGTCCCTGTGTCCCGGTCGTCATTTATATTCCCAGTATCCCGGTCGTCATTTGTGTCCAGTGTCCCAGTCTGTAATTCTCTTTGAGCGTCCCGGACGTCATATATATTCCCTGTGTCCCGGTGTCCCGGTCGTCCATTTGTGTCCCGGTCTGTAATTTATCTTTGAGTGTCCCGGTCGTCATTTATATCCCTGTGTCCCCGGTTTTTAGTTTTCTTTTTCTCCTTTATTTTTCTCTTTTTTCCTTTTTAATTTTTTTTTCTTTTTCAGTTTTTAGTTTTTTTTTGGTTTTTTTAGTTTTTTTAATTAGTTTTTAGTGTTTTTTTTTCTTTTTAGTTTTTTTTTGTAGTTGTTTTTACCTTTTTTTATTTTTTTAGTTTTTTTTCTTTTTTAGTTCTTAGTTTACCTTTTTTGAGTTTTTTTTTTTTTTAGTTTTTTAACGTTTTTTAGTTTTTTAGTATTTTCTTTTTAATTTTTTTTGTAGTTTTACCTTTTTTAGTTTTTCTTCTTCTTTTGTATTAATGCTAAAGCCAAGGTTCGAACCTGGAACCTCTCGGACCTAGAACCTGGAACATAACCTTTACCAACTCAGCTACTTCGGCTTGAATACATTCGTTTTTGAATTGGTATATGATGAAATAATTCAGAATGTCATATGCGGACAGACAGACAGACACACAAACAAAAACAACTTATCTTATATATATATATATATATATATATATATATATATATATATATATATATATATATATATATATATATACTAGCTGTTGGGGTGGCGCTTCGCGCCACCCCAACACCTAGTTGGTGGGGGCGCTTCGCGCCCCCCCCAAGCCCCCCCGCGCGCGTAAGTCGTTACGCGCCATAATAGTTACGCGCCATTGTAGTTGTGTCCCTATGTCCCACCTGTGAATATAGATATATATATATATATATGGTTTTAACTACGTAAAACTTGCGAATATACAACATTCTTTGCTGTCCCATTGTCTTTGCATATAAATAGATTGTCAGGTTATCCCCTGTTTCCCCCGGTGTCCCCGTTGTAGTTGTGTCCCTGTGTCCCGGTCGTCATTTATATTCCCTGTGTCCCGGGTCCCGGTCATCATTTGTATCCCGGTGTCCCGGTCTGTATATACATCCGTTTTTTAGTTTTGTTTTTCTCCTTTATTTTTTTCCTTTTTTTTCTTTTTTAGCTTATTTAGATTTTTAGATTTTTTAGTTTTTTTTATTAGTTTTTAGTTTTATTTCTTTTTAGTTTTTTTTGTCCCGGTCGTCATTTATATCCCCTGTTTCCCCCGGTGTCCCCGATGTAGTTGTGTCCCTGTGTCCCGGTCGTTATTTATATTCCCTGTGTCCCGGTCGTCATTTGTATCCCGGTGTACCGGTCTGTATATACATTCGTTTTTTAGTTTTGTTTTTCTCCTTTATTTTTTTCCTTTTTTTTCTTTTTAGTTTATTTAGATTTTTAGATTTTTTAGTTTTTTATTAGTTTTTAGTTTTTTTTTCTTTTAGTTTTTTTGTAGTTTTTACCTTCTTTTTAGTTTTGTAATTTTTTTTTTTACTTATGTCCTGGTCGTCATTTATACTCCCTGTGTCCCGGTGCTTTGTTGATTGCTAATCGAACATTCCTTTGTCCTGGTCGCTTTCTCTTTGAGTGTCGTCATTTATTTTTTTCTTTTTTAGTTCTTTTAGTTTTTACTTTTTTTGTTTTTTTTTAGTTTTTAGTTTTTTTAGTTTTTTACCTTTTTTTAGTTTTTTTAGTTTTTTAGCTTTTTATTTTTTTTATTAGTTTTTAGTTTTTTTGTAGTTTTTGCCTTTTTTTTTAGTTTTTTGTCCTGGTCGCTTTCTCTTTGAGTGTCGTCATTTATAGTTTTTTTCCTTTTTTTTTTAGTTTTTTATTGGTTTTTACCTTTATTTTAGCTTATTTTTCAGTTTTTCCTTTTTTTTAGTTTTTTTTTATTTTTTATTTTTTTTAGTTTTTTACCTTTTTTTAGTTTTTTTAGTTTTTTTAGTTTTTTAGCATTTTTACTTTTTTTATTAGTTTTTAGTTTTTTTTTGTAGTTTTTGCCTTTTTTTAGTTTTTTCAGTTTTTTTTTAGTTTTTTATTGGTTTTTACCTTTATAGTTTTTTTAGTTTTTTAGCTTTTTATTTTTTTTATTAGTTTTTAGTTTTTTTTGTAGTTTTTGCCTTTTTTTAGTTTTTTCAGTTTTGACGTCACCTAATCCAGTTTTTTCAGGTGACGTCACCTGACACATCCATCCACACATCCATCCATCCATCCATCCACAGACAACTTATTTTTATATATATAGATATATATATATATATATATATATATATATATATATATATATCTTATATATAAAAATAAGGGACAACTGTGATTCCTCGGCACACTTTCTTTTCTTACTTTCTCTATCAGCCGCAAGCCTGTTTTCTTGCTGTTCTTGTGATTCCTCGGCACGCTTTCTTTTCTTACTTTCTCTCAGCCGCAAGCCTGTTTTCATGCTGGTCTTGTGATTCCTCAGCACGCTTTCTTTTCTACTTTCTCTATCAGCCGCAAGTCTTTTGGCATAGACTCTTTGAGCAGCTTCCTCGGCTGTTGCCATTGTAGTTCTTCAGTCATTTTACAATTAAAATTTCTCTTTCAACGATCTTCTTACAATTAAAATTTGTCTTTGAACGATTTTCTTAAATACTTATAATGACGTCATATACTAAGCATCGTCATAACAAACATGACGACAAATAACTTCATGACGACATACAGCTCAATCCTTATAATGACGTCAGTCGACAGACAGACAAACAACTTATTTTTATATATATAGATATATCATAATCTTCATTAAGTTATTTTTAATCTCAGAGCCACCATGTTTAAGAAACTCATTTACACACTATCAGTTCCTGGGGCCTTATTATTTTTTATTCCTTTTAGTACTGTCGCTAATTCTTCATCGCAAAATAAATCTCCCTTCACATTCCGAGGTATCACAAACTTTTTTATTTTCCTCTATATCTTTTCCTGATACTCTACCTCGGTTAAGCACATTCTCAAAATGTTCTGCTCATCTCTCTTCAACTCTTTCCTTATCACTCATTGTGGCCCCGTTCCTGTCTTAAACTGGGAAAATCGGAATTAACTATTCCCTTTCAATTTATTAACATGCCAGCACAATATTTTACTATTATGTCGTCTATCTGCATATCCCTGGTAATTTTATCCATGGCCTCCACGTCACACCTCCTTAATTAATATTTTAATACTTTCTCCACTTCTTTACATTCCTTTTGTTTCATATGATTTATCACTCAGATAATTCTTGCATAAGCCCCTTCTACTGTCTACTGTCTGTTAAACATGATAACCTTTTCGTTAATATTCCTGACTGGACTCCTAACTTTCTTCCCTAAGGCACCATCAGCAACTTCACAAATTGATTTCCTAAGATTATTCCATCCATCTTCCACATTGTCGAATTTTTAAACTCTCCAGTTTAGTATTCAACTATTCCTGGAAAATTTCTCTCTAATTCCCATCCAGGAGTCCACCACTTCATAACTTCCCGAGAGGTAGTTACCCTTCCAAACTTTCAGCTTTAAATTAACCCTAGATGCTATTAGATCTATGTATCTGGTCTTTACTTTTAACATAAATAACAGTACTCCTACATACCCTAGTATCTTGAGTTGACCCTGCTAGTCTTCGGTTGACAATATCATAATCAATAAGGTTTGTTGTAGTACCGTCACGTAAATACAGTTTATCTTATGGGTTATTTTATGACCAAACACCGTGTTGGTTATACCTAGATGTTATG